>NC_066884.1:21077091-21301288 GCF_022985175.1 Labeo rohita | reverse complement strand
TGACTTGTATGTAGTCAACTTGTCCTATTGTTTAAGATGGTAGCGCATCCTGACGGCCTTATTGAGGCTGTCAGGATGCGCTACCCCTCTATTAGAGCAGCTGTATTCAACTGCCCAGAGCAAAGCATGTTCTTTGCCTGCAGAAGCCAGAGGCTGGTTACTCAGCAAAGCTAAGCAGGCCTTAGCCTAGTCTTTCCTTGGATGGGAGACCAATTTGAAAAGGCCTAGGGTGCTGTTGGTGCTGCTTTTATGCTGATCAGCAAGGGGCGCTCATCCCCTGACATGTATGGTTGCAAAATTCCTCTTATAACTATGCAAACTTCAGACAGTAAAAAGAAACAACATTTTGATCAAGCAATCAAGCGATCCTCGCAAGAAGGAGCGATTTGGCCTATTGTTAAGAATGGTAGCGCATCCTGACGGCGGGTATTGAGCTTGTCAGCATGCGCTACCCCTTTGTTGGAGCAGCTTTATTAAGGTACCGAGAGCAAGTATGTCTTTTGCATTGGAGTCTGGTTCCTCACTAAAAGCTAAGGAGACTAGAGCCTGGTCTGTACTTGTTTGGATGACCAATACGAGAAGACCTAGAATGCTGCTGGGGCCAGTTATTTCTTGGCCGACCAGCAGGGGGCGCTGAATCCCTGACTTTTATGTAGTCAACTTGTCCTATTGTTTAAGATGGTAGCGCATCCTGACGGCCTTATTGAGGCTGGGATGCGCTGGTTAGCAGCTGTATTCAACTGCCCAAAAAGCATGTTCTTTGCCTGCAGAAGCCAGAGGCTGATTACTCAGCAAAGCTAAACAGTCCTCAGTCTGGTCTTTCCTTGGATGGGAGACCAATTTGAAAAGGCTTAGGTTGCTGTTGGTGCTGCTTTTATGCTGATCAGCAAGGGGCGCTCATCCCCTGACATGTATGGTTGCAAAATTCCTCTTATAACTATGCAAACTTCAGACAGTAAAAAGAAACAACATTTTGATCAAGCAATCAAAAGGTCCTCATAAGACGGAGCGACCTTCAGGTGAGGAAATAACCTGGAAATAAAATGTTGTCCTTAATCCCCACCTTAATAATCAACTTGGCCTAGTGTTAAGGATGGTAGCGCATCCTGACGGCGGGTATTGAGCTTGTCAGCATGCGCTACCCCTTTGTTGGAGCAGCTTTATTAAGGTACCGAGAGCAAGTATGTCTTTTGCATGGAGTCTGGTTCCTCACTAAAAGCTAAGGAGACTAGAGCCTGGTCTGTACTTGTTTGGATGACCAATACGAGAAGACCTAGCATGCTGCTGGGGCCAGTTATTTCCCCAGCAGCGACCAGCAGGGGGCGCAGAATACCTGACCTTTTATATAATCAATTTGTCCTATTGTTTATGATGGTAGCGCATCCTGAACGCCTTATTGAGGCTGTCAGGATGCGCTACCCCTCTGTTAGAGCAGCTGTATTCAACTGCTCTGGGGAAAGCATGACCTTTGCCTGCAGAAGCCAGAGGCTGATTACTCAGCAAAGCTAAACAGTCCTCAGTCTGGTCTTTCCTTGGATGAGAGACCAATTTGAGAAGGTCTAGGGTGCTGTTGGTGCTGCTTTTATGCTGATCAGCAAGGGGCGCTCATCCCCTGACATGTATGGTTGCAAAATTCCTCTTATAACTATGCAAACTTCAGACAGTAAAAAGAAACAACATTTTGAAAGCAAAAAAGCCTCATTGCAGGACAGAGCGACCTTGGCCTCTTGATAAGAATGGTAAAATTTGCCTGCTGACCCAGGTATTAATCAATTCTGGCGCAAGCTGGAGGGGTGGAGCTTAATCCCCACATCGCAAATAAGGAGAAGATACTATCCAGGAACAGACATCAAGGATGGAACCAGATTTGCATCAGGTGAATGGTTCCTCACTAAAAGCTAAAAGAGCCTGGTCTGTACTTGTTTGGTGAAATCTCAGAGAGAAAAGCTGGGGCCAGTTATTTTGGTCAGTACAGCAGTTTTGGATCCAGACAATATGAGTCAACTTGTCCTATTGTTTAAGATGGCAGCGCATCCTGACGGCCTTATTGAGGCTGTCAGCATGCATCCTCAAGGACTGAGCAGCTGTATTCAACTGCCAAGTGTGAGGAACAATGTCTTTGCCTGCATCCAGAGGCTGGTTGAGGCTGTCAAAGCTAAGATTGTTTTAAAGCCTTGTCTGTATTGTTGGATGAATACGGAAAGAGAAAGAGGCTTGCTGAGGCCAAGCCAGAAGCTGAGCAGCAGGGGGCGTGGGCAGATGACTAAATGGTTGCAATTTCCTTGGCAGTATGAACCACAGGAGGTAGCAATAGAAGAGGCTGAAGGGAAATGGCAAGGAACTGGTAAACACCAATGAAGGAGCTGTATCAGTGGAGAAGGAAAGCATTGAAGAAGCCTAACTATGGACACCAGCAGACATAGCTACAAATACAATGGACAAGCATAATGCAGCAGAAAACAGCTAAAACATGGACATGAGAAATGAAATTGAAGAGGGAAGTGATTTGGAGCTGATCAAACGAGGAGCAGACAGAGTAAGACTGGTAAGAAGAAGGACTTTAAAGGTAAAACCAAATTTGGAATCATGTAGGAAAAGACTGGTCAGAAAGGAAATAATGAAAAATGTCCTACAGATTTAATGTGTAAGAAACCTGGAAGAAGAAGAAGGTTAGTAATGGAGGGTGTTAAGTATTCTTTTTTGGATGATTATTTAATGGCCTAACATGTATTGCTGTTTTTAATGCAAGAGGTTTACTGGAAGAAAATTTTTGAAATTGTCAAAGAATTGTGTAAAAAGGAAGATTTAATAGTACTTCAAGAAACTTGAAAAGTGATGCAATGGATGATCTTAAAAAGAGGTGGGCTGGAGAAATATTTTTAATAATGGTGGCCAGTGATTGGGAATAGGGGTTGCTATTTTATAAGAAAAAGTATAGATGTGAAGGTAAAAGAAATATATGATGATGGTAAAGGAAAATGTATTGCGATTGAAATAAGACATGGAGATGAATGTTTTGTGTTAATTAATGCAAAATGCACCAAATTAAACTGAAAAAAAAGAAAGATTTTTTTTTAGTGAATTAAGAGTTTTGATGGAAAAGTGGAAGAAAGTAATGATGGTAGGGGATTTCAATACAGTTTTTAATAAAATAGATATAGCAGATGGAATGGTGTTTAAAGCAGATGTGGGCAGAAAAGAACTTAAAACTCTGATGGAAGAAAACAACTTAATTGATGTGTGGAGGGATGTCTTTTTGAAAAGAAAAGAGAATTTACCAGAAAAAAATTGTGACTAGAGCCTATCTGTACTCAAATGACCAATACGATTGATTACATTTTAAGTACAAGAAATTTAGATGATTTTATTGAGGACATATTTTATAAAGACACATCACTGAGTGATCATAAAATGGTTTTATTGAAGATAGATTTTAACAGAAAGGAGAGAGGACCTGGAGTATGGGTTTTAAACACAGAGCTTTTAAAGAGTGAAAGTTATAAATTGGAAATTGAAAATTTAATTGAAAAGGAAAAAGAGGATGGAATGTATGTACAGGATAAAAGGATATGGTGGGAGAATGTAAAACATGAAATAAAGAAATTTTCAATAAAATACAGTAAAAAAAAAAGTTCAGAGAGTAAAACAGAGAAAAGAAGAAGAAATATGGAAGGAATTTAAAAGAAAAGCAAAAAAGAGAGATATACAAAAAATAACAATCAGAAAAACTGAAGAAAATGGAAGAGAGAAAATGTAAAGGAGCAATGTTGAGAAGCAAAGCAAAATACATTGTGGAAGGTGCAAGGTGTACAAAATTTTCTTTAATTTGGAAAAATGGAAAGGGAGAGCAGAAGTAATTAAGGAAAAACAGTGGAAAGATGGTAAAAGAGTGAAGGGAACAGAAGAAATCCTAAAAGAAGTAAAATATTATTATGAAGACCTTTTTAGAACAAATAAGATAGATGAGAAGTAGAAAAGTAGAAAAAGAAGATAAAAAACATTGTGACAAAGAAATAGAAAAAGAAGAGATAATGCAGGCTATAGAACTTTTAAATGGAGGGAAAAGCCCAGGAATAGATGGACTGGGAGCTGAGTTTTATAAGGCTTTTAAGAATAAAATAAGTATAATTTTAAAAGAAATATATGAACAGGTTTTTGAGAAAGGTGAATTATATCAGATGATGGGAATGGGGTTGATGAAGATAATATATAAAGGAAAAGGAGATAAAATGGTTTTAAAGAATTTTAGACCAATTACTATGCTAAATACAGATTTAAAAATTTTAGCAAAAGTTCTGGCTGATAGGCTGAAGAAGGTATTACCTACAATAATAAAGACTAATCAAGCATATGGGGTAAAAGGAAGAGACATTGCAGACACAAATTTAATAGGCTATATGAGAGATGAAAGTAAAAGCGGATATGTCATCAGCCTTGACTTTGAAAAAGCTTTTGACAGAGTTGAGCATAGTTTTTTATTTTCAATTTTAGAACAGTTTGGTTTTGGGGAGAATTTTATTAAATGGATAAAAATTTTATACAGAGGAGCAATGACAAAAGTGAAATGCAATGGTTTTTTAACAGAGCCTTTTAAAATTACACGCTCAATAAAACAGGGGTGTCCATTATCTGCACAGTTATACTCTTTGGTGGCAGAACCTTTGGGGATGGTAATAAATAAAGAAGAAAGAATACGGGGAATAGAACTTCAGAGGGGAATAGAAGGACAGAAAATATTTCAATATGCTGACAACACCACAGTAATAGTTAAAGATATTGATAGTGTGAAAAGGTTATGGAAGAAGTGAGAAGATTTTGTCAAGGCTCTGGAGCAAAAATAAATGAAGAAAAGACGGTTTTTATGAGATTTGGAAAATCACCAGTTTTAACTGAAAATTTTGCTTTTAAAGAAGTACAAGAAATTAAGATTTTAGGAGTGATTTTAGGAAAAGATGAAAAAAGCACAAGAGTTAAGATGTGGGAAGAGATCATAAGCGGAATGGAAAGAAAATTAGAATTTTGGAGATACAGGTATTTAAATCTAAAAGGAAAGATTTTAATTGTGAATGTTTTAATGCTATCAAAGATATGGTATATTCTGTCTGTTTCATCGATGCCTTTATGGGTGGCACAGAAGATAAAGACTAGGTGTATTTTGTACTTCCTTGGGACAAAAAATCCGCGAGAATTGCATACAACATGCTGCTTGGTCCAGTTATTTCTTGGGGGCTGGGTTTAGTAGATATTGAGCAAAAGAAAAAAAATGAGAGTCAAAACAGTTAAAAAAATATTTGGATAGGGAAAACAAAAGTGAATGGAAAATAACAATGACACATTATTTAAACATATGTCCTATTTGAAGTTAGGAAATACTATTTTATGGATGCAGTTGAAGGATTGGATGCTGCAGAGAATACCAGACTTCTATAAGGAGGTTTTAAGTGCTTGGAGTTCTTTGCTATCAGAAATTGAGTTTAAACCACATGGAAGGGAAATGCTTTTAAACCAACCTTTTTTTTAAATAAGAATATTGTTTCAGAGGGAGAAGAGATTTATTTTAAGAAGTGGATTGAGGTGGGACTTTTAAAAGTAAGTCTTTCTGTGTTATTTGAGTACAAAGAAAATGCTTTGGTGCCCCTACAAGTGTTGATTGATGCTATGGAGGAAGCAAAGGATGTATATAATGTAAATATTCTCTTATAACTATGCAAACTTCAGACAGTAAAAAGAAAAGAATTTTAAAGAGATTCAGAATGGGAAAAAACCTGAAAACAGAATTGGCCTGTTTTTAAAAATGGTAGCGCATCCTGATGGTTTTTATTTGTGTACTTGTCAAAATGTTTTATCAATGTTTTGTAAAATCAGTTTTTAAAAAACCTATTGCAAACCAATTCTGGTTAAGACACTTTAGTGAACCAATTTGAAAAGGCTTAGGTTGCTGTTGGTGCTGCTTTTATGCTGATCAGCAGGGGGCGCTCATCCCCTGACATGTATGGTTGCAAAATTCCTCTTATAACTATGCAAACTTCAGACAGTAAAAAGAAACAACATTTTGATCAAGCAATCAAGCGGTCCTCATGATAAGAAGAGCGGAGAAGGTGAGGAAATAACCTGGAAATAAAATGTTGTCCTTAATCCCCACCTTAATAATCAACTTGGCCTATTGTTAGGAATGGTAGCGCATCCTGACGGCGGGTATTGAGCTTGTCAGCATGCGCTACCCCTTTGTTGGAGCAGCTTTATTAAGGTACCGAGAGCAAGTATGTCTTTTGCATGGAGTCTGGTTCCTCACTAAAAGCTAAGGAGACTAGAGCCTGGTCTGTACTTGTTTGGATGACCAATACGAGAAGACCTAGAATGCTGCTTGGGGCCAGTTATTTCTTGGCCGACCAGCAGGGGGCGCTGAATCCCTGACTTTTATGTAGTCAACTTGTCCTACTGTTTAAGATGGTAGCGCATCTTGATGGCCTTATTGAGGCTGTCAGGATGCGCTACCCCTCTATTAGAGCAGCTGTATTCAACTGCCCAGAGCAAAGCATGTTCTTTGCCTGCAGAAGCCAGAGGCTGGTTACTCAGCAAAGCTAAGCAGGCCTTAAGCTAGTCTTTCTTTGGATGGGAGACCAATTTGAAAAGGCTTAGGTTGCTGTTGGTGCTGCTTTTATGCTGATCAGCAAGGGGCACTCATCCCCTGACATGTATGGTTGCAAAATTCCTCTTATAACTATGCAAACTTCAGACAGTAAAAAGAAACAACATTTTGATCAAGCAATCAAGCGATCCTCGCAAGAAGGAACGATTTGGCCTATTGATAAGAATGGTAGCGCATCCTGACGGCGGGTATTGAGCTTGTCAGCATGCGCTACCCCTTTGTTGGAGCAGCTTTATTAAGGTACCGAGAGCAAGTATGTCTTTTGAGGCATGGAGTCTGGTTCCTCACTAAAAGCTAAGCAGACTAGAGCCTGGTCTGTACTTGTTTGGATGACCAATACGAGAAGACCTAGAATGCTGCTGGGGCCAGTTATTTCTTGGCCGACCAGCAGGGGGCGCTGAATCCCTGACTTTTATGTAGTCAACTTGTCCTACTGTTTAAGATGGTAGCGCATCCTGACGGCCTTATTGAGGCTGTCAGGATGCGCTACCCCTCTATTAGAGCAGCTGTATTCAACTGCCCAGAGCAAAGCATGTTCTTTGCCTGCAGAAGCCAGAGGCTGGTTAATCAGCAAAGCTAAGCAGGCCTTAAGCTAGTCTTTCCTTGGATGGGAGACCAATTTGAAAAGGCTTAGGTTGCTGTTGGTGCTGCTTTTATGCTGATCAGCAAGGGGCACTCATCCCCTGACATGTATGGTTGCAAAATTCCTCTTATAACTATGCAAACTTCAGACAGTAAAAAGAAACAACATTTTGATCAAGCAATCAAAAGGTCCTCATAAGACGGAGCGACCTTCAGGTGAGGAAATAACCTGGAAATAAAATGTTGTCCTTAATCCCCACCTTAATAATCAACTTGGCCTAGTGTTAAGGATGGTAGCGCATCCTGACGGCGGGTATTGAGCTTGTCAGCATGCGCTACCCCTTTGTTGGAGCAGCTTTATTAAGGTACCGAGAGCAAGTATGTCTTTTGCATGGAGTCTGGTTCCTCACTAAAAGCTAAGGAGACTAGAGCCTGGTAAGGTGGGAGAAGGGAAAAGCCTTGCTGTAAGACCAAAACAACATGGACTATATGAGGTAACTTTGGAAAAAGAAGAACTGTGTGATTAACTTTTAGATGGTCTGGAAATCAAAGGAATAAAGTGTGAAACCAAAAAGCTACAGGACAGGGAGTACGTGGTCTCCTTTATATATTTGCCTGCTTACCTAGAGGACTCGGACATTCTGGACAAGCTGGAGGGGTGGAGAGTAATCCCCACATCGCAAATAAGGAGAAGATACTATCCAGAAACAGACATCAAGGATGGAACCAGATTTGTAAAGGTGAAATTCCCAAGAGAAGTGGCATCATTACCTTACAGTACACGTTTTGGGACAGCAGAGGGAACACAACATTTTAGGATTATACACAGTCAGCAGGTTAAAACCTGTCGATTGTGCATGAGTCCACAGCACATCCTCAAGGACTGTCCAGAGTTCACGTGTTACAAGTGTGAGGAACAAGGTCACTTCGTAAGGGATTGTACAGCGGTCAAGTGCCCAGATTGTTTTAAAATTTTGAACAAAGGTGAATGTTGGATGAATAGCGGAGAAGAGGAAGAGGAAGCGGAGGAAGAAGAAGAAGAAGAGCAAGAGGATAGTGGGCAGATGCTAAAGGAGGCCATGGAAACAAAAGCAGTAAGTGAACCACAGGAGGTAGCAATAGAAGAGGAGAAGGGAAATGGCAAGGAACTGGTAAACACCAATGAAGGAGAAAAATCAGTGGAGAAGGAAAGCATTGAAGAAGGGGTATGGACACCAGCAGACATAGCTACAAATACAATGGACAAGCATAATGCAGCAGAAAACAGCTAAAACATGGACATGAGAAATGAATTGAAGAGGGAAGTGATTTGGGGGATCAAACGAGGAGCAGACAGAGAAAGACTGGTAAGAAGAAGGACTTTAAAGGTAAAACCAAATTTGGATTCATGTAGGAAAAGACTGGTCAGAAAGGAAATAATGAAAAATATAAACAGATTTAATGTGTAAGAAACCTGGAAGAAGAAGAAGGTTAGTAATGGAGGGTGTTAAGTATTCTTTTTTAAATTTTTATTTAATGGTATTGAGTATTGCTGTTTTTAATGCAAGAGGTTTACTTAAAGAAAATTTTGAAAATGTCAAAGAATTGTGTAAAAAGGAAGATTTAATAGTACTTCAAGAAACTTGAAAAGTGATGCAATGGATGATCTTAAAAAGAGGTGGGCTGGAGAAATATTTTTTAATAATGGTGATGGAAGATTGGGAATAGGGGTTGCTATTTTAATAAGAAAAAGTATAGATGTGAAGGTAAAAGAAATATATGATGATGGTAAAGGAAAATGTATTGCGATTGAAATAAGACATGGAGATGAATGTTTTGTGTTAATTAATGTGCATGCACCAAATTAAGTGAAAGAAAAGAAAGATTCTTTTAGTGAATTAAGAGTTTTGATGGAAAAGTGGAAGAAAGTAATGATGGTAGGGGATTTCAATACAGTTTTTTAAAGGAAGGAAGAATATAATGTAAACATTCTTAGAAAACAATATGAAGAAGTAAAGAACCTAAGAACCTACCTAAAGAATGGATTAAGGAGATTCAGAATGGGGAAAAATTTGAAAGCAGCATGGATGTGTTTTTAAAAAGAGGAGAAAAAAATATGGTTTTTATTTATGTACTGTTAAAATGTTTTATCAATTTTTTTGTAAAATCTGTTTTTTAAAAAAAACCTATTTCAAACAAATTCTGGTTAAGACACTTCAATGAAACAGATGAAAGATACATTTGGAAGAATATGAGATGGAAGTTTTTGGACACAGATCTTGAATGCTTGGATTATTTATTACTATTATTTAGAAGCTAAATAAGCCTAGGACTGGTTAGTACACTAATGGGAGACCCTTTGTGAAATGCAAGCTTGCTGTTACATGTAGTTTTAGTCCGGCCAGCAAGGGGTGCTCATTCCCTGACATGTACTGTTTTGGTTCAAAAGTCGTGGTATAACGAAAAGGAGTGACTTTTTAAAAAAGCCTTAAAATGCAAATCCAAATAAAGCTCTGTGAACACTGGAGTTTTTACAGCACTGTAAGTGTGTCCCATTGAAAGTTCCACACACACTTGTGGTCTTCAAGCCCACTTACACACTCACAACTATCAAATACAAATAAAGTCTGTACATGAAGTGTGTACAGAGTACACAGGAGTATTTTTTCTGATATCAGTGTTTCCTCTGGGTGGTCTGGTTCCTTCGTCTGTTTTCTTAACAAAAAAAAAAAAAAAACATATATGTTTTTCCATGTTCCATGTTATATATTAAACGATCATGTGACGTTCAAAACTCACCAGCTTTTCTTGCACAGATGATCTGAAAAAGAATCACAGTGGGAACAGCAAACACTGCAATCTCAACAATAATCACAATCACTGCAAGAAAGATGTGTGGATAGATGATTGAGAGAAAGAATGAATGAATCTGTGAAACTGTAAATGACTAGATAAAATCAAGGGTATAAAACAATGATCAATTACTGACAAATCATCTACAGATTCACTATGTTCAGTGTTGTTCATACCTCTGAGTAATGATCCAGCAGCCTTACTGACTTGTTGTGTTCTGATGTTGTGTCAGCTGCATCTGTGAATCATATCTTCAGTTATACTTGGATGTATGGTTTCAATTATACTTGGATATATGGTCTGATTTAGAGTTTTACCATGATGATGGTGAATATAAGGAAATATCTGATCACTGAATAATATAATTGACCAATAGGAATGAAGCATACCAGAGAGATGTGTTACAATGTTTTATATATTACCTAAAGTGAATTATAGTGAAACACAGCCCATGTACCTTTCAATTACTGGCTGAATAACATATGACACATGCTAATGTTATTTAGAGAAATAATTTGAAGAAAATATTAATTTCTTGCCTGAATACTTAACGGTATATGTGGCTGAGGTCTTCACTTTATTTCTCTGAATAACCTGACATTTCCACTCTCTGTTGTGATCTTCATTCTGGAGTGTTGCAGTCAGAGTGCTGATACAGTGTGTTGAGGAGAATAATATCTGATATCTGGAGTCTGTCTGCAGATTCACACCAGCCTGAGTCACCCAGATCAGCTGAATTCCCTTAGTACGGACCAAAGTATCACAAGAGACTGTAAATAAATACAACTGACAGGAAATAGACATAGAGCTGCCTGGGCTGATCTCGGTCTGTGAGGATGATGAAGAGACTGAAACAAAAAAATAAAACAGAAATCATACAATAGACGTCAGCCTTTTCATTGCACATGTGAGATTAAAGGAAGAATTTTAACCTTTTTGAAGTGAACATGTAATCGTAAACTACCCTCAAGAACATGCAGATAAAAAGGTGCATCAGTTCCTTGTTGTAGTCCATTCACATATTGTTGGCAGGTGTAAGATCCATAATCTTCTTTTGTGACTTTCTTGATGTTCAGAGAGCAGTCAGAGCCCAGACTCAGTCTCTCATGTCTCTCTATGTTATTCTTTTTTATTCCTAAAGTAATCAGTTCAACTGCCCCTGAATGTCTGTCACAGGTCCAAGTAGTTGATGTGCAGTCAGAAAGAGCATTATTGCAGGGCAGATGGACATTTTCACCAGAACTACAGAACACATGAAAGTCATTCACTTTACTGGTACCTGAAACAAAGAACATTTGACTTATCATTATGTAAAAATTTGAACTACATGGTCATACCCCTGTGACAAGAGGACAAGGTCAGTATGTTCAGGAATAAAACTCAGTAACCACAGTAACTCTAAGCACAAAAGACCAGCTCTGTTAAAATAGTGTTTTACTTGTATGCATGATTGTATTTATTTAACTGTAATTTATTTAATTGTACTTTTCACCAATGTGGTAGAAAGAAAATAGAAATGTGTTTACCTGTGAGATGCAGACAGAGAATGATCAGTCCCAGAAGACACAAAGGACACTTATCAGCCATTTTTTGTTGTTTTCGTCAGTCTTCCTTTCTGTTTAACAACACCAGCTTCTCTCCTGCTTGTAGCTTCCTGTGATCACAGAGACTATTATTATGAAAATTGGAAAGATGTGTGCTTTGTCAATAAGTTTATGAAAGAATTATTATGCTAACAGAATTAACAGTGACATTTGTAAATTCATATAGACTAGCATGAGGGTCTAGATCCTCACCAGCTTCTACAGTTGAGATGTTAAAACCAGTATAGAATCCTATGGAATGAGGCAACTTGCCAAAACGTTGCTAAAAGAAAGAAGAGGAACTTTTGGTTGAATGATTCAGAATTCACACCCATCTGTCTAAATTGGGTTCATACATGATCAGAAATGATGGTATATTGTGTTGAAATAGTGTGGGCAAACTAGGGGTGGGAACCTATAGGCCCTTCACAATCCGTTCCAAACACTAACCATGTTTAGCAATTGTACGTGTGAAGAACAGCAAACAGTGTCTTAACTATAACTTTGTTCACTTAGCAGAACAAAAGTCCATGTCTGTGTAATCCACATACAAATGTGTATTGTCATTTTTTGTCACTTATGCTTTTGCATTATTGCTACCTATTTTCATAAACTCTCTGCATTTTGGTTTCATATCATCTTGTCTCAAATATAATACACTTGATAAGCTTGAAAAATATATGAAAATGGTAAAGCACGACATGCATATTATGAAATTACTCAAAATTAATGTATATTAGCCAATGCATAAAGTTGACTGTATTGTGACGAATATGGAGGATGGATGTGAAGAATTAAAGGCAAAGGGGAAGAATCAGAGACAGGTTTATAAGGATAATAAGGTTTGAGATGGGAAATGTGACAGGGGCAGTCTGATGTCCAGGAGTACACCAAGATAGCATCAATGTAAACAATTACAAACCTGTGAAGGTACTCCTGGAGCACCTTATTCTTGAAATCCTGGAATATGGAGGGAGCATTTACCAGGCCATACAGCATAACTCAATATTCATAGTGCCCAGCAGGGGTCACAAATGCACTCTTCCACTCCTCACCTTCATTTACAAGTGGTGAGTTTGTGGAAAGCCCAGTAACTGATGCAAGGGCGCAAGCCTTCTCGGCCACAAAATAAATAAATAAATAAGGGGGAAGTTGAAGGGGGAGGATACAACATCTCCATTATACACTACAACAGTGTTAGTGAAATGCAGCTGTATTGTGAGGTTTGTGACTAAACACTTCATAGGACGATAGGAATTCTTGTTCTTTCATTGATGTTGTTTAATACTATCCACCTTCTCTCAACTTGAAAGAGAAGCCACAACTGGACCTCAAAATTTCAACTCTTGTGAACAAGAACCATCACAAATAAATCAAACAGTTATTAATTATACAATGACCTTGTAATAACATGAGCAGAGAAATACGAATCTATAGTACATAACTGACAGTTGTAAACACTGTCTTTCACATAATCAAATCCAAGTGTTGATCATGTTTATTTTTGTAGTATTTAAATATATATATATATTTATATATTTATATATATATATAGTTGTTGAACAGTTTGTTGTTAATTCTGTTCTGCAACACAAGTTGAAAGAACTGTAAAGCTGTTGTGTTGTGTGAATGAAGTAAATGTTCAGTTAAGAATAAAGTGTTCTTTTTTTTCTTTCCCAAAAAAGAAAGTTAGCATGTTAAGTTAGCATGGCTTTGACTAACTGTTTTGCACATTGTATTTTCAGGTTTGTCGCCATTTGCTTTACATGCTCAATCTCTTAAAAAAAGAATGGATTCTGATTGACTATCACTATTTTTATTATTCCAACTGTATCAGTCCTCTGTGCATTTATTGTTATAGTTATAATGTAGAACCAGCTGTGGCTATTTTAAATTTAGAACGACTTTTAAAACTATATCTTTATCATCCTTGGTGTGAACTTATCAGATGCTTTATATGGCTGGTTTAAACTCCTTGTTCTCTGTAAAATCATGACAGCATATTGATTCATATCTGGCACACATGAATCAGTTGTTTTGTTGGGTTCCTATGGCTCAAGATGTGTCTAAATATGGAAATCACTAAATGTGAATGCCCAAACACTTCAAAGAATAAGATAAATGCAGTGATTCATTATAATCAGATAACAAAAGCAAGAAGAACAGACAGCTGAGGTCTTACTGGGATATTGACTAGCCTTTAATAAGCAATTCAGTCTGGAAGGAGGAGGTGTTCATAAACTCAATAAGTATTTCTAAAATACAGGTTGGAAAAAAAATGACAAGATCACCAAAATGGGTTTTTAAATACTGTGAGACACAACAACATAATAAGCATGATTTTTCCTTATACACATAGTTAAAATGTTATGAATGCATTTATTTGTTTGTCAGTTCATTGATTTGAAGTTAATTACAACCAACTTATTAACCACTTTGAAATTCTCAAAGCTGCAAACCTTTTTACTTTGCCCGATTCTCTTCTCACCATCAGCCAGTGAGTTTGTGTCCATGTGGTAAATTTAAGAATGAGTATCTGGGGAAAAAAAATATTTTAATAAAATTAAAATATTTTGTGTATGTATGTTGACTCTAATGAATGGACAATATTTACTCACATTATTCTCTTACATGTTTCCTGCTGGAATCCCAGAATACGTCACATAAGTCAGCACCTAATCATCAATAAACAATGATTATTTATTTATTTATATTTATTTATTTATTTTGCTATAGTTCAAAGATAATTTATATACTTCATACATCAATCTAGCCAGTTAGACAAGAAATAATACTTACATCAGAATCAACTACCTCTTCTTTGTTATCTGAAAAATGTAAAGTAAGATAAAAATACTGATAATAATATGAGCATAAATAGCACATCTACATATATAGACTGAGTTCACTTGTATTCCTGTTGTCATGAAGTGGCTTTTTAATAGGAATTTTATTTTGGATAAAACATTTCATTTAACCTCCTTCATTTCATCATGTAAGCCTAAGTATTTAAAATCAGAACAAAGAAGATTCTAACTTCACAGCAGTTTTACAACCTGAAAGTGACATGCATATATTTAAAGTTAGACATAGTTTGAACTGTTTGTTCTTTATTGCTAAGAATTACAATTACCTACCAGGTTTTTTTGTATAAAGCACCCAAAGCATAACAGCAGGAAGGAGAACAGCTAGTGCAGGAAATATAATCACCACCACCACCACCAGGTGAGAGACTACAGACAGACACATTCAGGATTAGCTATTTGTTAGGTAATTATGTCTAAACCATATTGGTATGTACATATGACTAGTACAATTGAAAACAAGGTTCTCTCAGTGTGGGTTGCTGTTTTGGTGTCAAATTGACACAAAAATCAACAACATTTGAGTAATCTGAATGTCTGAGCACAATATTAAGATATAAACACTCTTTTATACATTGCATTTAATCTTGATTTTAAACAGCTCCAGCTCCACGGTCATCATTATGTAAGCTTTGATTAGAACATTGACTGTATATATACTGACATGCTTTATTATGGTCATGATGCATTATCTGAACATTTTTAAGCAAAATTCAGTCTCAAGCACAGAGAAAAATCATTAAAAAATCATTTAAATTTAGGGACTGATTTGAGAAGAAAAGAGTATGTGAGAGCCATTTTAAAACACTGAGTTAAGAAAGACAGTGATTATACCTAGATTAGGGGGTTCTGGTGTGATTCTAGGGTCCTTAGAGTTTGTGATGTGGACTGGAATCACTGTTGTTTCTGCATTTATACAGAATTGTTCATAGTTAGTTTCTTCATTATACAAGTAAGTAATGTAAATGTATACAATTATTCTTTTTTTTATTCCGTGTTATGTCTTGTTAGCTACTGCATCAGCGATTTGTATTTGATTGAAATAAGTATTTGATCAGCAAGATTCTGCCTCCTATGTGTCTTTTATACAGGTAAGGAGCTGAGATTAGAATTATTTGTGTTGATTATTTGCGAATGGAAGAAACACAAAATAACTGTCAATCTCCCTCAGTCTGGGGCTCCATGCTAGATCTCACCTCGTGGAGTTTTAATGATCATGAGAATGGTGATGAATCAGCCCAGAACTACACGGGAGGATCTTGTCAATGATCTCAAGGCAGCTGAGACCACAGTCACCAAGAAAACAATTGGTAACACACTACGCCGTGAAGAACTGAAATCCTGCAGTGTCCGCAAGGTCCCCCTCCTCAACAAAGGATGTACAGGCCCATCGGAAGTTTGCCAGTGAACATCTGAATGATTCAGAGGAGAACTGGTTGAAACTGTTGGTCAGATGAGACCACAATCGAGCTCTTGGGCATCAACTCAACTCGCCGTGTTTGGAGGAGGAGGAATGCTGCCTATGAACCCAAGAACACCATCCCCAACATCAAACATGGCGGTGGAAACATTATGCTTTGGGGGTGTTTTTCTGCTAAGAGGACAGGACAACCGCACTGGATCAAAGGGACAATGGATGGGGCCATGTACTGCCAAATTGTGGGTGAGAACCTCCATCCTTCACTGAAAATGGATGGGTATTCCAGCATGACAATGACCCAAAGCATCAACAAAGCAGTGGCTCAAAAAAAAGAACATTAAGGTCCTGGAGTAGCCTAGCCAGTCTCCAGACCTTAATCCCAGAGAAAATCTGTGGAGGGAGCTGAAGGTTCGAGTTGCCAAACGTCAACCTCAAAACCTTAATGACTTGGAGAGGATCTGCAAAGAGGAGTGGGACAAAATCCCTCCTAAGGTGTGTGCAAACCTGGTGGCCAACTACAGCAAAAGTCCTCTGTGACTGCCAACTAGAGTTTTGCCACCAAGTGCAAGTCGTGGTTTGCAAAAGGGACAAATACTTTCACTCATTAAAATGCAAATCAACTTATAACTTTTTTAAAATCCTTTTTTGTTGTTGTTGTTATTCTGTCTGTTCAAATAAACCTATCATTTATAGACTGATCATTTATTTTCAGTGGGCAAATGTACAAAGTCAGCAGGGGATCAGATAATTTCCCCCCTACTGTATAAAAACATCCTGAAAGTTTTAGACATCAAAACTTTCCTGTTATTCTAAAAACAGCTTATATTGAAGCCAGTCTACCAAAACAACACGTTATGATGTAACAGTGTGGCTAAATACTGCCTCCGCAGAAGAACATTAAAGCCTCTACATCACTGCCTGTTTAGCCCCATCCACTGATTTACACATGAAGTGTAAATAACGAGAGACAAATGCAGGTCTACGCAGAAACCAAATGATAAAGATAGCTTTGAATACAAGAAACGCTGTGCAGCGCCAAGTTGTGGAAAAACAGTTTTTGCGTCGCCTTCCTTCTGATCCCAACATTAGGAAAGAGTGGATGAACTTTATTTTTAATAAAGATCCAGACCACGTCAGTGAAAACTTTGTTCACATCATTTTACTGCAGATTCATTTATGAACAAGGCACAATTCAGGATTTTCAGGAAGATTGAAACTAAAAGACGATGCTGTGCCGACTACTTTGAATCTGACAGTCATTTCGCAACACACAAGTGTGAGTAACTGTTTTTATTATGTGGTTACTATTGCTTTGTCTGTTATTACAATTTGTTTGATATCCATCTATGTGTCCATCTATGAAGGATGCAGGCTGTCAAATATACGCAAGTGTTAACTACTCTGTTGTAGTTGAACACACCTATTCAAACTGAACTTTCCAAGGTAGGGAATCAAAACAAGGACAGACAATAGCCTATTGCTATTACTTCTTTTTTGATGTAAAAACCTTTATAAAATTATAAGTGGACCTCAGAGAACAGTACAAAATGATAATGATAAAAGGCAGTTCATGACCCCTATTTTACAATCTGAACATTTTTGTAAAGTATTATTTCATATTTAACAATTAAAGCACTTATATTTTTAAGCTGATATCTGTTTATCCTGGCTGAATGATATTTATAATTCTTAGAGTTTCGGACATTATGAGGACATTATTAAAAAAAAAAAAAATTATTTACAAGATATTGTTCCCACCTGAATACTTTGCAGGATATCTGGCTGAGGTCTTCAGTTAACAGTAAACATTAATCTTAACAGCTTATGTACCTGCTGCTGGTGTCTTTACAGTTATGGTTGTCTTTGAGTTTGGGCTGGTGACTGAAGTCATTGTCTTTGTCTCGACTTGAGCTGTAAAAGATAAATGTTCAGATACGTTGTACACTATGATCATAAATAAATGACTAAATATCAATACAAAGCTATAATAAATTGTTAATGTATATATAACAATTTACTTGGATAGTTGACAGTATATGTGGCTGAGGTCTTCACTTTATTTCTCTGAGTAACCTGACATCTCCACTCTCTGTTGTGATCTTCATTCAGGAGTGTTGTAGTCAGAGTGCTGTTACAGTGTGTTGAGGAGAATGATATCTGATATCTGGAGTCTGTCTGCAGATTCACACCAGTCTGATTCACCCAGATCAGCTGAATTCCCTCAGTACTGACCAAATAATAACAAGGGAATCGATCATACGAGTACAACTGACAAGAGAGAGTCACAGAGCTGCCTGGTCTGATCTCAGTCTGTGAGGTTAATGGAGAGACTGCAACAAAAAATAACACAGAAATAACATGACAGACTTAAAAGGATACTATTTTCAGCAATCATGCAAGTTTAAATTGAAGCTAGAATTTTGCATTTTTAAAATTCAGTTTACATGATCCTACAATTACCATGAAGAACATGCAGATAAACATGTCTTTCATATCCTTGTTGTTGTCCATACTGTTGACAGATGTAAATTCCATAATCTACTCTTGTGACTTTGTTGATGTTCAGAGAGCAGTCAGAGCCCAGACTCAGTCTGTCATATTTCTCCCTGTTATTCTTCTTTTTCCCCTGGACAAACAGTTCAATGGTCTCTAAATGCATTAGCCTGTCATAGTTCCATGTAACTGATGTGCAGTCAGAAAGAGCATTGTTACAGGGCAGATGGACATTTTCACCAGAAGTGTGGAATATGTGAGTCACTTCTGCTCCACTGGTACCTGAAACACAGTAAGTTTGGATGATCATTATGCTGTATATTAATAAGCAATACATTATTGTATATCTAAATGCCTCTCTTTTCCAGATGTCTTACAGTGCATATGAAAATGTGTTTACCTGTGAGAAGTGAGCAGAGAATGATCAGTCCCGTCAGACACATGTGACACATATCAGCCATTTTTTATGTTGCTGTCAGCTTTCCCTATTTAATATCATCAGCTCCTCCTCTTCTTGTGAAAAAGCACAGTTTAGCATGGTTTTATAAAACTTATTTATCACACAAATAATATACTTTAAAATAATACACTCAAGTGTGAATTAAATATAATGGTTTTAAAAACCTAACTGCACATATTTTTGTAATTGTGAACTAAAATATACTTTATCACTAATACATGCATTTATTTATTTTTTCAATAATGAAGTTTTAATTTAGTATATTTGCAATTTATTTTGACATTCAGTTAATGTGTATTTTGATTAAACGCACTATAACTGTATTTTTAATACATATTCTGATTAAAATGCATTAGCATAACAGTATACCAGTATATAATAAAGTGCATTAACATAACAGTACACTAGCATATAATATAAACACAACTGAAATGCATTAACAAATTATTACAAATGATCAACGTGAGTATACTTCTTTGAAGCATAATTTATAATGTGCAAGTAAAACCTAATTAATCACTAATACAAAGTGAATGAAAAAAAAAATGCACTTAAGTGTGTTAATGAAAAACATTAAGTGATACCTTCACTTGATGTGTAGACTCATGAAGACAAGCATGCCAGATCCTCACCAGCTTCTATACAGTTGAGATGTTGAGACCATATAGAATTCAATAGTATGAAGCAACTTGTTCAAAAGCTGCTGAAAGAAAGAAGAGGAACTGAAAGGATTCAGAATATACATCCATCAGTCTATATGGTTACTTCTATATTTGTGGGTTGAACCAGTGTGGGCAAACTCACACAGTTGTCACACGCAGAGCACGAGTTTCGAAACAGTAAAAACAGAGCTCTGAAAACACTCCGGAAAGCATGAAGCATAATACACAACCTCAGCAATTAAAACTGTAGACCTGCTGCCATAATCATAGACAAATAAACAAATACAAGACACATTTAAAACAATGATTTTAAAATAACTTTATATGGTGCATACATAAATACATTCATGAATGCAGTAAGAGAAAAGATGAGAAACAAAAATAAAGTTGCTCAGAAGAAATTACAGATAATTAAATGTAAATAAATAATTAACAAAATTATACCTTTAGTTACTGATATTTCAGAGAAAAGTATATTAGTTTAATGTGTTAAATATGTGTAGTTTAAATTCTCTGCCAAAAATATAACGCTGTATTCATACAAGCATTCATTTACAGTTTTTTTCAATTGCTAACAAGCATTTACAAACACTTGAAGTACTTTTTCTAAACTTAACACAGCAACACACCGACATCACATAATTAGCCAAATTGTTCATTTTCTGGCCAAAACCATTTTTTGTTAAACAAATACAAACTCTACATTTCAAAATGCTGAATACCTTTTTCTACATATACCAACTCTGTCAAAACACAGCAAACCCAATTCAAAAACGAGTCATTCGGTCAAAACATTAGCACTAGTTTCTATCCAGCAGAAACATATAGTCAATCATAGCACAGTGACTGTCAAAATACTAACAGTTGATGGCTTTACAAAAGTTGCATTGATTGTCATGTTTCAGTTCTACCCAACTATAACAGACATTTAAATCTATTGTTTTGTTGTTGTTGTTGTTGTTGTTGTTTGTTTTGTTTTTGTTTAGGTTTTTTTTTATTTTTTTTTTTTGTAATTTGATTTTTACCCTAAACAGAAACCCATTTTACATTTGTAGGCGTTGAATGTGTTCTTTCTTGGCAATATACTATCTAAAACGGAATGAGTCATCATTACTTTATAGAATGTACAATAGAAAAAGATAGGGTCCTCTGTGCAGAAATTTGATTGGAACATTGATTGCAATTGCTTTCCAGTGGGTCGGGCTTGGATGTGGATGGTGCCCCTATGATAGCTGATGCCAGTGATCGACAGAAATTCCAACATATGTGGCCTTTGGTTACTATGCAAGCTTGTTTCTGTCACAGAAAAAAAAAAAAAAAATACGACAATTGTGACCATTTTTATCTCACAATTCAGACCTATATTCTTGGAATTCCAAGTTTACATCTTGCAATTTAAACTTTATCAGAATTGTGAGATAAAAAAAAAAGTCACAATTCCCCTGTACCCTTTATATTCCATGGCAGACATAAGCTTTTGTAGGTTCCACATGTGTAAGGGGAAAAAAACAAACATAAAAATGCACAGTCCAGCACACATTCTTACTCTTCTCCCCTACCCTTTCTTCTCCCCTTTTCTGATCCAACTACTCCTCTACCTCCTACAACTATTTCTCTCCCTCTCCCAGACATTATTTTTTCTCTCCTTGATTCTTTGTGTTGTTCTGCATCCACAAAACCAATTCAAAGAGGTCTTTTTATGTTGGTGTAATGGAAAGAGCTTCAACACCTGTTTATTCCTCCAAATGAGAATGGAATCAGCTATTTCTAAACATTTAATTGATCTGTTACTTAAAAATGCTTATTAGATGTTAAAATATTTTATATAGAAATATGTTTCAATACTTTTGAGCTGCTCTTGTTGCAGAAGTAGAAGCTTTGTATTTAACACTGTATTTAAAACTGTATTTAAGGTTTGGAACATTAGATCTTCATTTCTGACATGCTGTTTAAGCATTTGCAAATAAGACTAAAAAGATCCATGATTTTGGTTTTGGGTAAGCTTGTATGAAAATAAAATGTATGCATTTTGGAAACATGGTAATTGACTGCATATTGTGTGAAAACAACACAAATTGTCTTAATGGTATGGTCACAGCAGACGGATGTTGTGCTTATTGTGTTTAGATTTTGAAAATGTGACTACAGATAGGACAAAAGGATGTTAGCAACTGAAAAAAACTGTAATACTATATTTAAGGATTGGAACATTAGGTCTTCATTTCTGACATGCTGTGTTTAAGCATTTGTAAATAAGACTAAAAAGATCCATGATTTTGGTTTTCAAGAGTTTTGAAAATGTGACTACAGATTGGACAAAGGGATGTTAGCAATTGAAAAAACTGTAAAAAGCAAATTCTAATTTTAAACATTCCCGGGGGGGGGGGAAAGAAACACTGATTTCTTTGTAAATTTAAAAGTAATACATTACTAGTTACTTGAAAAAAAGTAATCTGATAAAATAACTCATACATAATTCCTGTTGTCATGAAGTCATAATAAGGAAGAAAAAGGCAAACACAATTTCATTTTAATGCCGACTTGATCTGAACACAAAAACAAGCTCTAACACAATGCAAAAACCTGCTTCTTTTGCTTTTAAACTATTATTTCCACAGTAATGTACTAATTGAAAAATGAATTTCAGAGGTCTTTCATGCTATTTGTGTTTTATTCAAAAATTGTAGACATCTTAATTTCTTCTGGGTTGGGAGTTCTTCTTCCCTACAAAATAATTCAATAAATAATAATAATAAACAAATTACTGATCTCAAACAGTTTTAATCATCATTGCAGATAAATGTGAATCATCAGAAATTGTGATGCTCAAAACTCACCAGCTCTTCTTGCACAGATGATCTGAAGAAGAATCACAGTAGGAGCAGCGAACAATGCAATCTCAACAATAATCATAATCACTACAGGAAAGATGTGTGCAGAGAGTAAAGAGGGGGAAAAATAATGAATCTGTGAAACTGTACATGACTATAACATCAAGGATAGTTATAAATAGCATACAAAGCATTTACGTTATACATTAACATTTATGATATATGGTTATCAGCACAAATGAACTGCATGCAAAGACATTTCATACCTCTGAATAATGATCCAGCAGTCAAACACACTAGAGTTTCTGATGTTGTGTCAGCGAGGTCTGTGGATCATGACTATTAGTTCAGTTCAAACATATTGTAACATTAACAAGAAAGATTGTTAAACAATTACAGATGTGTATAAATAAATTAATAAATAAAATGAATAAATGAATATTTCTGTATAAATTGGTGGATGCATTTTAGTTTAGATGCACCATCTTGTGGAAATACAAGTAATACACATTCACATTTCTCATTGTAGTGTTATTTAATTGTAAGAGCCATTGAAGCCACTAAAGTGAGAGACTGATGGTGTCTTTCAGTGATCATGTACCTTGTTGTGTAGGAGCTGCTGCTATTGTTTGGCTTGATTTTTTCTCAGAGTTTGAGCTGCTGACTGGAATCAATGCCCATTCTCACAGCAATTCGAATTTATTTTACGAGGTGGCTAATTAGTAATTTTCTTCGAGCTTGCTTTATTATTTCACTTATTTCAGTTAAGTTTCAGAAACAAATTTGTTTCAGCAGTGTTTAACTAAGTGCCACAAACATGAGAATTACAACTAGAGCACAGGCAAATTATTTGTATTATTTTTATATTACTTGGCTAAATTGAAAAAGATTCTTAAAGGGGTCATCAGATGCCCATTTTCCACAAGTTGATATTATTCTTTACGGTCTTAATGAAAAGTCTATAATGTGTTCATGAAAGTTCATGACCTCTCCAACGAACTTAACATTCTTGTAAAGTATTATTTCATATTTAACAATTAAAGCACTTTTTTTTTTTTTTTTTTAAGCTGTTATCTGTTTATTCTGGCTGAATGATATTTATAATTCTTAGAGTTTCTGACATTATGAGGGCCTATTAAAAAAAATTGATTTACAAGATGTTGTTCCCACCTGAATACTTTGCAGGATATCTGGCTGAGGTCTTCAGTTAACAGTAAACATTAATCTTAACAGCTTATGTACCTGCTGCTGGTGTCTTTGCAGTTATGGTTGTCTTTGAGTTTGGGCTGGTGACTGAAGTCATTGTCTTTGTCTCGACTTGAGCTGTAAAAGATAAATGTTCAGATACGTTGTACACTATGATCATATTTAAATTACTAGATATCATTACAAAGCTATTATAAATTGTTAATGTATATATAATTTACTTGGATACTTGACAGTATATGTGGCTGAGGTCTTCACTTCATTTCTCTGAGTAACCTGACATGTCCACTCTCTGTTGTGATCTTCATTCAGGAGTGTTGTAGTCAGAGTGCTATTGCAGTGTGTTGAGGAGAGTGATATCTGATATCTGGAGTCTGTCTGCAGATTCATACCAGCCTGATTCATCCAGATCAGCTGAATTCCCTCAGTACTGACCAAAAAATAACAAGGGAATCGATCATACGTGTACAACTGACAGGAGAGAGTCACAGAGCTGCCTGGTCTGATCTCAGTCTGTGAGGTTAATGGAGAGACTGAAACAAAAAATAATACAGAAATAACATGACAGACTTCACTCTTTTCAGCAAACATGCAAGTTTAAATTAAAGCTAGAATTTTGCATTTTTAAAATTCAGTTTACATTATCCTACAATTACCATGAAGAACATGCAGATAAACATGTCTTTCATATCCTTGTTGTTGTCCATACTGTTGACAGATGTAAATTCCATAATCTACTCTTGTGACTTTGTTGATGTTCAGAGAGCAGTCAGAGCCCAGACTCAGTCTGTCGTATTTCTCCCTGTTATTCTTCTTTTTCCCCAAGACAAACAGTTCAATGGTCTCTAAATGCATATCATATGTCATAGTTCCATGTAACTGATGTGCAGTCAGAAAGAGCATTGTTACAGGGCAGATGGACATTTTCACCAGAAGTGTGGAATATGTGAGTCACTTCTGCTCCACTGGTACCTGAAACAGTAAGTTTGGATGATCATTATGCTGTATATTAATAAACAATACATTATTGTATATCTAAATGCCACTCTTTTCCAGATGTCTTACAGTGCATATGAAAATGTGTTCACCTGTGAGAAGTGAGCAGAGAATGATCAGTCCCGTCAGACACATGTGACACTTATCCGCCATTTTTTAAGTTGCTGTCAGCTTTCCAATGCAACAATGCAATCTCAACAATAATCATAATCACTACAGGGAAGATGTGTGCAGAGAATATAGAGGGGGAAAAATAATGAATCTGTGAAACTGTACATGACTATGACATCAAGGATAGTTATAAAAAGCATACAAAGCATTTACATTATACATTAGCATTTATGTTATAATCAGCACAAATGAACTGCATGCAAAGACATTTCATACCTCTGAATAATGATCCAGCAATCATACACACTAGAGTTTCTGATGTTGTGTCAGCAGAGTCTGTGGATCATGACTATTAGTTCAGTTCAAACATTGTAACATTAACAAGAAAGCTTGTTAAACAATTACAGATGTGTATAAATAAATTAATAAATAAAATGAATAAATGAAAATTTCAGTATAAATTGGTGGATGCATTTTAGTTTAGATGCACCATCATGTGGAAATATAAGTAACACACATTCATATTTCTCTTCATAGTGTTATTTAATTGTAAGAGCCACTGAAACCACTGATGGTGTCTTTCAGTTATCATGTACCTTGTTGTGTAGGAGCTGCTGCAATAGTTTGGCTTGATTTCTTCTCAGAGTTTGAGCTGCTGACCGGAAGCAATGCCCGATCTCACGGTAATTTGTATATATTTTACAAGGTGGCTAATTCGTACGAATTCGTACGACTTCACTTATACAAATTTATACGATTTTAGCTAAAGCGTATGTATTTTACGAATTACATATGAATTTGTGCAAATGCACTATACCTAATCCCGCCCCTAAACTGAAAACATATGAATTCGTACGAGTGAGGTCATATGAAATCTTACGAATTAGTTACCTCGTGCAAATTGGTCGTAAGACAGCATTACAGCAACAATGACTTCATTGTAAATAAAAAATAAAAACACCACCAACAACAACAACAACAACAAAAGTTATTTTCTGGCAGCAGGGTTGCTTTCATTATTTCACTTAATTCAGTTGAGTTTCAGAAACACAAAGTGTTTCAGCAGTGTTTAACTAAGTGCCACAAACATAAGAATTACAACTAGAGCACAGATTGTACCAGGCAAATTATTTTTATGATTTTTATATTTCTTGGATAAATTGAAAAAGATTCTTAAGCACATTAAGCGCGCACACACACACACACACACACAAATTACATCTAAACAGCAACACACTATATTATTATGCGTGTTGGAGCCTCTGTGTACCCCTTGTCTTCAGAGAGAAAACTATGATATTTAGGGACTAATTAGAGAAGAACGGTATCTATAGAACCACTATAAACCTATAAGTGAAAGACATGGATCATGTAACTTCATTTGGTGTAGGATGGTAGAAAGTGATCTGGGCTGGAATTACTGGTGTTGCATCACTTTGAGCTGAAAAAGATGAATGTGAGTTCAGACCCATCATACTGCAGCATTTGGCAGTCAAATTTTAGTTAAAGCGCAAAATGAAACCAGCATTGTGCATGTCTAATAGAGACTCTTTTGAAACTGATTGTTTGTTTGCTTTTGTTTTTTTTACCTGAATACTTGACAGTACATGTGACTGAGGTCTTCACTTCATTTCTCTGAGTAACCTGACATCTCCACTCTCTGTTGTGATCTTCATTCAGGAGTGTTGTAGTCAGAGTGCTGTTACAGTGTGTTGAGGAGAATGATATCTGATATCTGGAGTCTGTCTGCAGATTTACACCAGCCTGATTCATCCAGATCAGCTGAATTCCCTCAGAACGGACCAAAGTATCACAAGAGACTCTATCAATATATAACTGACAAGAGAGAGTCACAGAGCTGCCTGGTCTGATCTTAGTCTGTGTGGATGATAAAAAGACTGAAACATAAAGTGAGACATGAGTCGCATTATGACAGATTGTAGTCTTTTCATTGCTCCTGAGTGATTAAATAGAGAAGTGTTCCTTTAAAAGTCAACATATAATCATAATATTCACAGAAACACTGACCATGAAGAACATGCAGATAAATACGTGCATCAGTTCCATATTGTTGCCCATTCACATACTGTCAGCAGGTGTAAGATCCATAATCTTCTTTTGTCACTTTCTTGATGTTCAGAGAGCAGTCAGAGCCCAGATTCAGTCTCTCATGTCCATCAATCCTCTTTGTCCCTTCAAAAAACAGTTCAGTTGTTCATGAATATCTGTTATAGAGCCATGAGGTTGATGTGCAGTCTGAAAGAGCATTATTACAGGGCAGATGGACATTTTCACCAGAACTGCTGAATACATGAGTCACTTCTGCTCCACTGGTACCTGAAACACAAATACGCCTGGATGATCATTATCCACCCATTCTCCATACCATTTATCCTGGGTAGGGTCGTGAGATGCTGGAGCCTATCCCAGCAGGCAGGGGGCACCCTGGACAGGTAGTCAGTCCATCACACGACTCACATACCCAGGCAATTTTGTCTCTCCAATTCACCTATATTGCATGTCTTTGAATTGTGGACAGAGTTGAACCAGGGACCTTCTTGTTGTGAAGCAACAGTGCGCACTGACAACACATTATCCAGAACAAAACAAACTTCTCTGAAAATGTGTCTTGCATAGAGCTGTTCAAATCACTAACATCAGCTGACTTTTAAATGTGACAATAGGACATACTCAGTGTAAAATATCAGGGCTTTCAGGAATAAAACAGCATTTACAAATTACACAATTACTCTGAAATCATGACACGAATGCAATAAATGTAAGCACGTTTACATTTATCCCCCAATTTCAATCCAGATATTTGCAGATACTATACATATTTTTGATATGAACTGTATGCATATTTAAAATAATTCTTTCCCACATATCATAAAGAGCATATAGATGTGTTTACCTGTGAGAAGTGAGCAAAGAATGATCAGTCCAGGTCCACACATCTGACACTTCTCAGCCATTTTCTCTTTCTGTCAGTCTTCCCTGTAACATCATCAGCTCCTCCTCAGCTTGTAGCTTCCTGTGATGATCAAAGAGACCATTTTAATAACATGTCTATGAGATGTGCACTTCTTCCACAGGCTTACAATCTGATTAGTAAATTACACTGAGAGAATTAACAGTGTCTAGTGTGCAGAACACCAAATTCCTGAATGTAAACACCTCCTCAAACTGTTCAGTATAATACCATCATTCTACATTTAGAAAGATAAAGACTGAAGAAGAGGAAGAGAAACTGCCAACAGATTTCACACCCGTCAGTGTAAACTTGGCACAGAGATGATCACTGCTCTGTGGGTTGAACCAGAGTGGAAAAACTCACACACCCAGCAGTAACAAACCTCAAAAGTGAGCACGCAGCTGTGAAAAAAACTGCAGAAAACATATAACACTAAGCGCACACCCCACAGCCACACTGATCAATTTAAACCTAATCTAATTTTGAGTGCAGAAATCTTACCTGTTTGATTTACATATGACTGACAAATATGCTTTGCATGAAGTTAATTAGTTTATGTTAAAACTATAATCCAAATAGATGGAAAATTTATATCCAGTTCAAATACATAAATCTTGAATTCTTACATAAATCCAAAATATTTTTGAGGTCTCGCAGAAAGACAATGCTACACTTCTCTCAGCAGGCACTCAGCACCTTTGGCTGGATAGGTTTTTTACATTTACAGTATACCTGCTCACTGTTACTGCTATTCTTTTCAGCAATCTAATGTATTATTACAAAACACTGTAGTAATGTTTGTTTGTAAAAATGAATAAATAAATTATATTTAAGTAGGGAATTTAGGGATCACAAAATAGTAATCCAATAAAAGTAAAAAAAAAAAAATATCAAAATCATAGAAAGCAAATGTTTCTACTATTACTTTGGCAATTAAACTACAAGTAAACTTCAGACGTCAGACTGGGATTTTGTGAATAACAAAAAGAAAAACAAAAACAAAACTTTCAAAATAAAATGAATACATTAAATGCTGTACATAAAGTTTAAGTAAAAAACATTTCAAGCATTTAAAGACCTGAACTAGAATGGTGAAATTACCATTTCTTTACATTGTGAGGTCTGGTGATTTTAGTCAATTACTTATTTAATGTCAGATGTTCATTATGAACTACTGAAAAAGTATTTTAAAAGTAGTATGCAAATATCCATTATACCCTTTTACAAAA
Source organism: Labeo rohita (assembly GCF_022985175.1). Taxonomy (NCBI): domain Eukaryota; kingdom Metazoa; phylum Chordata; class Actinopteri; order Cypriniformes; family Cyprinidae; genus Labeo; species Labeo rohita. The sequence continues at coordinate 21,272,396 of NC_066884.1, read as the reverse complement.
CTAAATCTTGCTGTAATATACTGCTTTGAATGCTGCAGAGAATGATCAGTCCCTGTAAGACTCTTTAGTGTCCAGATTCTCATCAACATCTACAGAGGAGATGTTGAAACCAAAATAAAATATAGTGGCATGAAGCAACTTGCTAAAAGAAAGAAGAACTGTTAACGGAACGATTTCAAACACATCAGGCTAATCTGGGTTCAGAGATAATCACTTCTGTATATGTGGGTTGAACCAGCATGGGCAAACTAACCATATTTATAAGCGATGTGTGCATTTGTTGTCTGAGAAATGTAAAGAACAGCTATACATGTCACTTAGTGGAACAGAAATTCATGATTGGACTTTTTTTTCTTTATAAAATCGCTGTATGTTCATTCAGTATATCACTCTTACTTAATTTGTTACAGATATTTTGCTTAATAAGGTTGAAAAAGCATGCATATTATGAAATTACTCAACATTTTTGTTTGTTAGCCAGTAATTCAGGGTTAGAAAAGCAGAAAATTAAAACAGATAAACACGTTGACACACTTCTCCATTTCACACTACAGCAGTGTCAGTGAAATGCAGCTTTATCGTGAGGATAGTGACTAAACAGTCAGTTGTTCAGATGAGAAGGACAAGAAGGACTGTCAGGAGAAAATGACTGATAAGTGCTATATGTGTTTGCTGGGAATTCTTTGTCCACTTCTCACAGGTAAAGAAATCTGTAAAATATTTAGTAGATCTGTATAATGTGAACAACCATTTATTAAAAATATAATAATAATAATAATAATAATAATAATAATAATAATAATAATATATTTTTTTTATTTCCTTACTCTGGCATACAGTTTGTCTTACGTTAAACATTTATTCTTGCTGACGTTCATGTTGTGATCTCATGTGCTGTTTGGTACATACAGTTTTATTATAGAATGTACTAACAAATGCCAGTGTGTATGTCCTATTCTCACTCACAGATATCTGAAGCAATTCTTCTTTCATGTTGAGAGGATACAGTAGTTCAATCAAAAATAAAATTATTTTCATCATTTACTCACTCTTATGATGTTTCAATCCTGCAAGACTTGAAAGAATTAACATTTTTGATGATCAATATATAAGAAGTAAAATCTGATCAGTCATATGTGTTGTTTCAGGTATAAATGGAGCAGAAGTGACTCATGTGTTCTGCAGTTCTGGTGAAAATGTCAGTCTGCCCTGTAATAATGCTCTTTCTGGCTGCACATCAACTACATGGAACTATAACAGACATTCAAGTGCAGTTGAACTGGTTGCTGGAGGGAAAAAGAAGAATGACATAGAGAGACATGAGAGACTGAATGTGGGCTCTGACTGCTCTCTGAACATCAATAAAGTTACAAAAGAAGATTATGGATCTTACACCTGCTGTCAATATGTGAATAGACAAGAATATGGAACTGATGTACACGTTTATCTGCATGTTCTTCAAGGTCAGTGTTTCTGTAAATTATATGATAACACATTCAAAACTGTGGTGAAGACTGTCATTTCTGTCATATTTTCTGTTTCAGTCTCTTTATCATCCACAGAGACTGAAATCAGACCAGGCAGCTCTGTGACTCTCTCCTGTCAGTTGTATCATTATCAAATCTTTTGTGATACTTTAGTCCGTACTGACGGAATTCAGCTGATCTGGGTGAATCAGACTGGTGTGAATCTGACAACAGACTCCAGATATCAGATATCACCACCAGGACACTGTATCAGCACTCTGACTACAACACTCCTGAATGAAGATCACAACAGAGAGTGGAGATGTCAGGTTACTCAGAGAAATGAAGTGAAGACCTCAGCTGCATACATTGTCAAATATTCAAGTAAATTGTTATAATCTATAATAGAAGTTATTTAGAACTTTGTATTGATCATCATGAATTAAAATATACTCATATTCTGCAGTATGAAGCATGAAAATGTATCTTTTACAGCTCCAGTCACGACACAGACAGTGACTACAGTCACCAGCTCAAAGACAGCCACAACTACAAATACATCAGTAATTTCCACACAACCAGGTACATAATTAGCTCTTGAATGTTTATTACTTAATATGCTGTATTTAAATAGGGGTTTTGTATTCAATGAATTCCAGTAGAATTCACAAGAATTTAATAACTTGATCATGCATTGAAATCTTTTTGTATTTCCCAAAATATGGCTCATCTTAATCAAAAGCGTTTTTTAATCACTATGTAAATATACAACTAATTTGCTTTGGAGATATTAGTTTGAACATGTTTAATTTGTAATATACATTGCTCATGTACATTACCAAAAAGTAATCAACATGAAACTACTGTTATGACAAAAGTTATTCTTTAATCATGTGAATGCAAAACAATCATATCTGTGTCTGGGCATTTATGCAAGGTATACTCTTTTAACTCTATTATTAAGTGTGTAGATGGCTTTCACCACATAAAACAACATACAAAGTTGCAAGTGGCAACAGTATAGCTCAAAGCATTGAGGGCACCTTCAAGCTATAATAAACCCTGATAGAAACTTACTGAACTGTCTGTAAAACCAATATCCACAAATCTTTTTTTTTTTTTCATTTGAAATATAATTATGCTATTGAAAGTGTAATTGCTTATTTTGTTTGTCTGTCAGTGCTTGAAATGACACAGAAATATACAATAGATGTTCTGCTGTTGTTTCACTCTAAAAAATTGTTTCGTTTTAAATTTAAACTTTATGTAATGCAATTACATGCAAATTTTCTGTTTAGATTACATAGATTTAACTTAATCGTATTAATTACCTTATGTGATTCATATGCGTCAGTCATACGTGAATGAAATGGGTAAAATGTATGTAACTATAGAGGGTATGCATGTGAAGTCACCGTCAGCTGGAGTGGCTGCGGCTCCACCCACTGAGTGGCAAAAAGACTGAGTGGCAGCATTGGTTTCAACGCGAATGCTGCGACAGAACACACAAAACACCTCTAAAACCAGAACAAGCTTTGCGATTGACTGTACAAAAAGATTTAACAAGAAACCTGAGGTATATTTTTACAGACTGCTGAAAGCTACTGAAAAGAGAAGCAAATTAATCACTGCAGTTCAAAGAAACAAATGGTCTCCAGGCAAACATGGATTTGCAGTTATTTCATGTTATTACGTTAATTTGTGCAGTAAAATCATATCCTATATATTGTATTATAGTATTGACAACAAATCAACTAAATATTCACCATCTTAAATTCTGCATAACTGGATGTTTTTAAATAAACACTGACAAAAACTATACAGGTTTTTCAACTGGACGATATGACGATATATAACATTGATATAAGTTATCACCGGGGTTTAGACCAACCTATTTTGTATTTACAAAATGAGTTCACAGGCAAATTTGCTTTATTTATTTTCCCCTGTGTCAAAACGTGTTAGAAAACATGAGTGTTAGAAAGTGTTAGAAAACATGATTCCTGCCTGCATCAGTATGCATTCACCACTGGATATTTATTAAGTCATTAGGAACATTATATTATATCAAGTTCAGCAACCTTTAGTTTAAACTGATTATTGTTTGTTTTACTCATGTTTTCGCATCTTCCCTATTACATCCATTCATGTTGAAGGCTCTTTTGCCACTCAGTCTGGCTGAGGGGGCATGTCCCGGCAAGAAAGTGACGTCAATGCAGTGACGTCTACCCTCTATAGAATGTTCAAGTAGCATTGAAGCAGTGCTGGAGTTAAGGAGATAATTATGTGATGATGGACCATTAGTGATGAACACCTGCTGTTAACAAGCAGAATCACCAAAGGAAAGAGAAACACAAGAACTGACTTCAGCCACAGCCGAAGATAAAATCAACTGAAATAAAACAAGACATAAAATCTCTGAAGATCTGATTAAACAAACAGCTTTACCAGCTTCACTCATTACTAACCAGTCTGACTTTATTTCTGTCAGACTTCTAGAGAAGCTCTTATTAAGAATTAACAGAGGTTGTTTTATTTTTTTATTTTATTACGATATGGCGTGAACGCAGCATCAGCATGCATTGCACTATGAAGCATTTTGTTGACTTTCACCATTGTTGAGATTCATATGCTGATTCTTGATGTCTGTGGTCTTTCTGTTACAGCAGATGAAAACTTTTTGTTTCATTGTGTTTCAAATGAAACAAAACAACATCTGTTAATTCTCAATAAGAGCTTCTCTAGAAGTCCAACAGAAATAAAGTCAATCTGGTTAGTAATGACTGAAGCTGGTAAAGCTGTTTAATCAAATCAGAGAGATTTAATGTCTTGTTTTATTTCAGTTGATTTCTTCTTCAACTTTGGCTGAAGTTAGGGCTGCGTTAAACCCCGACAAAACGATACAAAACGTTTTTTAAACAGAAAAGATGGTGCGTTGAATACCCCGTTCTGATGATGCAAGAGTTGCAACTATGGCAGCTGAGAAGGCCATTCTTTGTGTTCTTTTTAAAGAATTTTCAGAGCCTGATGAAATCGGTATAAATACATGTTTAATACTGCAAAATATGCTCAATTTCATAGTCACTGCCCTTGCCGTCATCCCAGTCAAGTGAAGAGATTTGTGGAAACTGTGCTGCCTAATTATTGTGATCCAACATTTGCCTTGCATTTCAGGATGAAAAGACAAAAATTTCAGGTGAAGGATAATCCACTTCTTAGCTCCGAGACTGTGTTACGATCTATATGACCTTATTTTTTTTATTGTTAGGCTTATCATTATTGCTGATCACTGCTGTTGTGCTATGATACTGTAATATTTAATATTATATAGCCCAATTAGAGGAGTATAGAAAAGTTTATGAAGGTGTCACTCCGCAATACAATAGCAAAATATATAAATATATATATAGTATTTTTTTATGTTACATTAATCAGTGTCTAGCACACCTTCCTAAGGAAAGGATATGGACCAGAAGACATTGCAGTTACTACATGATATTAGACAGACTTAAAAAAGTTCCAGATCTATACTTGTGCTCTTATTATTTTAGTTATATTGCCTTTAATGTAAATAAACATGCAAACAATATACTTGCTTTTGTAAATTTATTTTTATGTTAATTACGTTTACTTACAAATTCCCACTGTATATAGCAGTATGTGCATCAGTGTGTAAACAACAGCCATAGCAAGAATTGTGTCAGCTTATTTACAGCATCATAGGGGATGTTGAAAATTCTACTATAAATGTATGCATTGTGCTAGCTGTCTCACTTTAATACCACATAGTTTGTATACAGGTTGCAGCTGATTAGGCTGACATTTTTGAAAACGTATCTCAAACCCCGTTGCACACCGTTGCACACCATTGCACACCGTTTCCAGGCAACATGTTGTTCAACCCGAAAACCGTAGCAAAACGATGGGTTGTAGTTCTTGTGTTTCTCTTTCCTTCGGAGATTCTGCTTGTTAACAGCAGGTATTCATCATTAATGGTCAATCAGCACATAATTATCTCCTTAACTTCTGCACTGCTTCAATGCTACTTGAACACTCTGCAGTGTGAAAACACATGAACACTCAGCAGTGTTTATTTAACACTGGGAACTATTACATACATTTTACCAGTTTTATTCATGTATGACTGATGCATATGAATCAAATTAAGTGTATTAATATGTTTGTATTAAATCTATGTAATTTAAATGGATGGAAAATTTGTATGTAATTGAATTACATAAAGTTTGAATTTGGAACAAAACTTTTTTTGAGTGCAGAACCTGAATGTGTCTCTCTATATTGTCTCTCCCACAGTGATTGGAATTGTTGTTGCTGCTGCATTTGCTGTTCTTACTGTTGTTATTCTTTTGGTGATTTGCAAAAAAAAGAGCTGGTGAGTTTTTAAATTTATCTCAGATTTTATGACTGACAAAACATCCAAAAGTATTTACAGACATACACATCAGTTTCAGTTTTATCATATAAATTTTATTTCAGAAAGACATGATGAAACAAATGTTGAAGTTCTTGGCTTGAACTATAGTTTGTATTGTTTTGCTGGTTTTGTGTAATTCCTGTCATAAATTTAGAAAAAAACAATAAACAAAAAGGATAGTCTGCACGTCCTGATTTTGCCGAGTTGGATGTGTTCCTGGGTCAACATATTTGGCAACTAAACGACTTTTTAATCCAAAAATTTAATCTTGACCACATCCTTACATCCTGACACTGATGTATAAGCACCAAACACTGACTGTAAGCCTAAACTTCACAAAAACTATAAACTTCTTTTGTTGTTGTTGTTTTTTTCTCAAATCTGATTGGTTAATCACAATGTGGTTCCAGGGTCAACAAAGATGTTGATCCAGGAACATGTCGTACTTGGTAAAATCAGGTTCTGCGGATAGTCCACACAAAAACTTTAATTGTTGCAAACCTGTATGACTTTCTTTCTTCTGGGAAATGTGAAAGAAAATATTTTGAGAAATGTTTGGTTACACTTTATTTTTATATTTCACTTTAGACATTCTATTAACCATAGGTAATGTTTCAACTACTTTTTTAACTACTACTAACTATAAGTAAGTTGCAAAGTTATTTATAGTCAGTAGAATGTCTAAAGTGGACTATGTGTATTTCTGTTTATTTAGTGGAAGTCACTGGTAACCAAAACTGTTCTTCTTTTGTGTTCTACAGAAGAACGAAAGTCATATGTGTTTAAAATTTAGCCTAATTTTGGCACAATCTGCTTGACGTAGAGTGATCTCGTGCAGTGTGTCATAGTGGATGACAACCAATGACACCACATCTGTGGTGCTTCACAACGTCAGCACAGAACAACGTAAGCACAGAATGACTAGCATGTTCAATTTTTGCATATTTGTCCATTTTTGAACATTAAAAAATAGTCAATTATTTTTTTATGTTTTGGGCTGTACTAATCGGTCAGACCGGAGAAAACATTTGGAGTACTATAGACTGCCAAAAGTTATAACAAATTAAGAAGAGTGCAAAAAACTGTCTGATGAACAAAAAGCACGTGTGGTTGGCCAAACTGAACTAGAATTTCCAGGGCAGGAATCTTGACAACATTCATGTTTGTTCTTATCATTTCCAGTCAGGTAGGTGAAATATTAGGCTTATATTTTAATTAATACTGCTCGTACGTATCGTTACTACCTATTAACTTTACTTTGTCAAAACATTGCTCCATTTCCTGCTTACTAAGTCCATCTCTATATGATTTAGAAGCTTTTTTTCAGTGGTTTAGACAGCATAAAATAGAAGAACAATGTATTCAGTAGTACATTAACCATGCAATCCATGCTGTTGTTTACATCCGAGTATCTCCAAATATGGCTGTGCATCCAGGTAACTGACCAAATCGTGGCGTAAGTGCAAATCCTCAGTATCAGTTCTCTTCGACAGACCATACTGTCCTCTTCATGCAACCCAGATTGGTGTCAGGTTGTTAGGTTTTCTTTCTTTTTTGGGCTTTTCTGACAACAAGACACACTGTTTGTCACTATGCTATCGATGGCAGCATGCATGTCGTTAAAAATGAATGGTTGGGTAGCAGCATGTAAGTAGCCTGACATGTCTCTTGTTTATGACACCACAAGATCTTAGGAGTCAAGATCCTGGTTCAGTTTTTTTATCATTTACGACAGTCAGTGTCAGATAATGCGATTTGGACTCCTTAACTCGCATGTCGTGAACAAGAAGCAGACTATATGCGGCTACCCAACCATTCATCGCTTACCGTCTTTAGCAACATGAGTTTTGTCATCTATATGGTGGGACTTGACAGAAGGTGACATGACTGTAAACAAACAATGGCTACTTTGTGTTTTGCACTTTCCTGTCATCAGAAAAGTCCCAATGAAGTAAGTTCTGTGCTCCTATTGGCCAGTGTCACAGATGTGGCACAACTCGTCGTGGATGACGGAAAAAAAAAGAAACATGGTAGTCTTTCTGTGGTAACGCTGTGAAGCGTCAGAGATAAGACATCGGTTGTCATCCACTATGACACAATACACAAGACTATTGAATCTTGCGTCTCAACGTCCATTGTTGTTTACGAATCCCCACGACACCCAAGCAGATCTTGCCAAAATGTGCCTACACTCTTAAAAATAAAGGTTCCAAAAGGATGTTTTTGAAGTGATGCCATAGAAGAACCAGTTTTGGTTCTTCGAAGAATCTTTCAGTGAACAGTTCTTAAAGGTGCAGTGTGTAATTTTTAGCGGCATCTAGCGGTGAGGATTCGAATTTCAATGCCCCCACTCACCCCGCCCTTTCGAAACGCATACAGAAGCTACGGAAGCTGACACAGGACAAAAATGTCGTTGTCTGTTACACCTGACAGTAGCCAATCAAGCGATGAGGTTTCTGTACAAAAGTAAGTCAAAGAATTATATTTACTTAATTATTCAGTAAACCAATATGTTATTGCGAATATTATTGTTATATACTCATTGATCATTGTCTCAGGTTTATTCGCTGACTTTAGTTAGATTTTTTGTATAACCGTTAGTAGGGTTGGGCGACGTCTACCAAATTGGCATCGGACGAAGTCTACAGTGAAACATCATGATGAAAAGTGAAAGTGAAATGCGATCATGCATACGAAATCAGTTTCAATGCCATGCACATTACTAGCGGCCCCCTGATGCCCGCAATTTATATACGGTGTAATTACTTAACGCTATAACTGCGAGAGAAAGTAATGAAATATATATATTTATCCATCTTGTGACGCGGCCCAGAGAAGACTCGTGAGGCGTGGGATCCATTTGCAACAGCTTTAATGAATCGGACAGTGTCAACAAGCGGGGGTCACCAACAGCAGACAGGGACAGTGAAGGTAAATCCAATAGAATGGTCAAAGTCCAGGCAAGGGGTCGAGGCCGGCGGCGATCAATAACAATAGTCCGAGGGAGAAGCGAGGGTCGGTGGAAGGCAGGCAGCAGAGTATCACAAACGAGTTTAACAGTCCGGTTGGTAACGATAAAGGCAGTCCGATTGAAAACGCTCAGAGTTGGGTACATGACCAGCAAAACTTTGCGATGGTTGTGCCGGCGAGGCACGCTGAAATGGCCGCCGAAAAGGAAGTGACCCGGGAGCACCCGGAACCGGAAGTGAGCGCCCAGGTGGGGGATTATGGGAAATGTAGTTAGTACTCGGGTGAAGGCTCCCGCTGGTGCGGGATGGAGGAAGCCACAGAGACCGTGCCTGTGACAGAGCCCCCCCCCTGCGAGTGCCTCCTGGCACGAGGAGGCGGCCGACGCCGGGGTCTACCCCTGGCACGGGGTGCTGGTCGATCTGGGTGAGCCGAGTGGAAGTCCGCGGTGAGAGAGGGATCCAGGATGTCTTCAGCGGGCACCCAGGACCGCTCCTCGGGGCCGTATCCCTCCCAGTCGACCAAATACTGCAAGCGACCGTTCCGGCGTCGGGAGTCCAGCAGGGAGCTGACTCGGTAGGCCTCCTCGCCGTCGATGATCAGGGGGGCGGTTCTCTGCGGGCCGGTCTCGTCTAGGCACTCCCCCCCCCCATCCGGGGGACCAGCGGGCTTTAAGAGGGAGACATGAAACGTGGGTGAGATACGGTATTCTGCGGGTAATGCAAGTCTATAAGATACAGGGGTAATCTGGCGTATGATTTGAAAAGGACCCACGTACCTGGGGCTCAGCTTCTTGCTGGGTAGGCGGAGGCGCAGATCCCGGGTCGAGAGCCAGACCCAGTGTCCAGGCTCATAAGGTGGATGTGGGCGGCGTCGCCGGTCAGCTTGGGCCTGGGTGCGGCGGACCGCTCTCTGGAGATGGACGTGTGCTCGGTTCCAGGTGGCGTCGCTTTGTTCAAACCAGGAGTTGATAGCTGGTAACTCTGAGGGCTCCCCTGACCAGGGGAACAAGGGGGCTGGAATCCGAGCACACACTGGAAAGGCGTAAGGTTTGTTGATGGCTTGCGGATCGAATTCTGGGCGTATTCGGCCCAGAGGATAAACCGACTCCAATTCTCCTGATGATCATGGCAGTAAGACCGTAGGAAGCGAATCAGTTCCTGGTTGAGCCTCTCAACTTGGCCATTGGCCTCTGGGTGGTATCCTGACGTTAAGCTGATGTTAACACCCAGAAGACGGAAGAAGTTGCTCCAAACACGGGAGGTGAACTGCGGGCCTCTATCGGATACGATGTCCTCCGGGAGGCCATAAAACCGGAACACTGAGTTGCACAAGGCCTCAGCTGTTTCCATGGCGGTGGGTAGTTTAGGGAGAGGGATGAGGCGGCAACCCTTAGAGAAACGATCGATAACGGAGAGAATAACAGTATGACCCTGGGACGGGGGAAGGTCGGTGATGAAGTCTACCGCTATGTGGGACCAGGGACGCCTTGGTGTAGGCAGTGGTTGCAGGAGTCCAGCGGGCAAGTGCCGGGAAGCCTTAGTGGTGTTGCAGGTAATACAATTCTTTACAAAGGCCGTGGCGTCGGCGCGGAGAGAAGGCCACCAAAAACGGTTGTGTAAGAGGTCTATGGTGGTTTCAATACCTGGATGGCCGGAGCTTGGGGTGGAGTGAACTTCTGAGAGGATTCGTGGGCGGAGCGCGAGAGGCACGTAGGTGAGGTCCCTGGGACAGTCTGCTGGTGGGGGATCCTGGGCCTGGGCCTCCGTGATCTCAGTCATGACATCCCAGGTAACTGGTGCAAGGAGTACAGTGGAAGGCAGGATGGTGGTAGGTGGTTGAGGAGCGTGGTCTGGTTCATGCATCCGAGACAGAGCGTCAGCCTTATGGTTCTGCGAGCCTGGTCGGTATTTAATGGTGAAATTGAATCGGGTAAAAAACAGGGCCCATCTGGCCTGTCGATGGTTAAGCACCTTAGCGGAGCGGAGATACTCCAAGTTCTTGTGGTCGGTCAGTATGACGAAGGGGTGTTGGGATCCCTCCAACCAATGCCTCCATTCCTCTAAGGCAAGCTTGATGGCAAGAAGCTCCCGGTTGCCGACGTCGTAATTCTTCTCAGCAGGACTGAGCTTATGGGAGAAGAAGGCGCATGGGAAGGTCTTGAGTGCTGACCCCTGCTTCTGAGAAAGCACCGCCCCAACACCGGTGCTAGAGGCGTCTACTTCGACCAGGAAGGGCTGTTGGGGGTCAGGGTGGTGCAACACCGGAGCCGTAGTAAACCTCACCCGGAGCTCGTCGAAGGCGCGTGAGGCGTCCGAGGTCCAAGTGAGACGGGTCTCGCCCTTTCTGACCATGGACGTGAGTGGAGAGGCCACCGTGCTGAAGTTTCGGATGAATCGGCGGTAGAAGTTGGCAAAACCTAGGAAGCGCTGCAATTCTTTGAGGGTTCTTGGTCGGGGCCAGTTTCGTACCGCATTCACCTTGCTTTCGTCCATGGCCACGCCCTCCGGACTGATCACATACCCTAAGAAGGCTATGCTCTCCTGATGGAATTGGCACTTCTCCTCCTTGGCGAATAGTTTGTGCTGAATGAGTCGTTGGAGAACCGCTCTGACGTGTTGAACATGTTCGGCATATGAGTTGGAAAGATGAGAATATCGTCTATATAAACGATGACCCACCGTCCCAGCATGTCCCTGAACACGTCGTTTACGAAGGCCTGGAAGTATGAAGGACTGTTGGCCAGGCCGAAGGGCATAACCCGGTACTCGTAGTGCCCTGACGTGGTGGAGAAGGCCGTTTTCCACTCATCCCCAGCCCTAATGCGGATGAGATTGTAGGCCGACCGTAGGTCCAGCTTAGTGTACCAACGGGCGGACCGGAGCTGCTCCAGGGCCGGAGGGACGAGAGGGAGAGGATACCGGTACTTGACCGTTACATCGTTGAGAGAGCGGTAGTCGATGCATGGTCGAAGGCCCCCGTCCTTCTTCTTCACGAAGAAGAAACCCGCTGAGAATGGTGAGGTCGAGGGTCGAATGAAGCCCTTTGCCAGCTCCTCCCTGATGTACTTCTTCATGGCCTCTGATTCGGGCTGTGACAGTGGAAAGATGCGGCCACGAGGCGGAGTGGTTCCAGGTGTGAGTTCAATGGCGCAGTCCCCGGGCCTGTGAGGTGGAAGTTCCGTGGCCTTGATTGTGCTGAAGGCCTCCAACAGATCCTGGTACTCAGCGGGCACGCTACTGCATGGTGAGGGTGTGGTTGGCCTGGGGGGTGACTGCGGGGCTGACTGGAAACAGTGCTGCAGACAGTAGGGTGACCAGTGCGTGATGGTCCCCCTGGCCCAGGAGATGGTGGGTTCGTGAAGGTGGAGCCAGGGGTATCCCAGGATGAGTGGAGTCTGTGGTGATGAGATGACGAAAAACCTGATAGTTTCCTGATGGCCGGGTTCCAGACGCAGTGTGAGATCTTGAGTGATGTGGTTGACGCGTCCGGTCCCTAATGGTCTCCCGTCAAGGGCGGCCACTGCCACGGGGGAAGAACAAGGAAGAATGGGCAGCCGGTTAATTTTCACAAAGTCCTTGTCAATGAAATTCCCAGCAGCGCCGGAATCTATTAATGCGATGGTCTCCATAGATACACCCTCCACACCAAGTAAAACAGGTATCTCACAACGGTTTATGGTAGAACTAGGAACACTCACCGCGGTGGGAGATCGTGGAGGTCGCGTTGGGCAGGTGGATCGGATGTGTCCCGCTTGACCGCAATACAGGCACAAGTTGTTGCGAAGCCTCCTCTCCCTCTCCTCAGTGGTGAGTTTGGTGGCTCCCACCTGCATCGGTTCGGGCGGTGCGGCGGCCGCGGCCTGGGGCTGGAAGGGTGCGGCGATGGAACGATAGGGCTTCCGGGCGCGCATCACATTGTCGATCCGAATAGAAAGATCAATGTACTGGTTGAGAGAGAGACCTTCGTCCCGACACGCCAATTCCACCTGCAAGTCGGAGTTCAAACCTTTGCGGTAATGGAGTTTGAGAGGGCCGTCATTCCATCCGCTCTGGGCTGCCAGTGTGCGAAAGTCCAACGCGTAGTCAGCCGCTGTGCGGCGCCCCTGACGCAGCGCCACGATCTGTTCGCCTGCCTCGCTGCTTTCGGGAGTGGGCTGGAACACCTCCTTAAAGCTCCGGAGGAAAGTCGCGAAGGTGGGGTAAGTGGATTGCCCCAGATCCCATACCGCAGTGGCCCATTCCAACGCCTTCCCGGTTAGGAGTGAGCAGACAAATGCTATTTTGCTTTCATCCGTGGCATAGAGGTTGGGCTGTTGGTTAACGAATAGCGTGCATTGCAGTAAAAAACCCTTGCACTTACTTGCAGTCCCATCAAATTTCTCCGGGAAAGCGAGGCGAGGGCTGGCAGTGACGGTCTGAACTGCGGGGGTTGGTGCAGGTGGCGGCGGGGCTGCCGCGGCGGGTGTCGAGGCGATCTGCAGGCCCTGAACCGCCTGTACCAGCTGCTCCGTTAAGGTGGTCAGACGATCCAGTTGCTGCTGATGTCGGGTTAACATGGCGGCTGTCGCTGGATCCGTAGTAGGCGAAGTTTTCTGTGACGCGGCCAGAGAAGACTCGTGAGGCGTGGGATCCATTTGCAACAGCTTTAATGAATCGGACAGTGTAAACAAGCGGGGGTCACCAACAGCAGACAGGGACAGTGAAGGTAAATCCAATAGAATGGTCAAAGTCCAGGCAAGGGGTCGAGGCCGGCGGCGATCAATAACAATAGTCCGAGGGAGAAGCGAGGGTCGGTGGAAGGCAGGCAGCAGAGTATCACAAACGAGTTTAACAGTCCGGTTGGTAACGATAAAGGCAGTCCGATTGAAAACGCTCAGAGTTGGGTACATGACCAGCAAAACTTCGCGATGGTTGTGCCGGCGAGGCACGCTGAAATGGCCGCCGAAAAGGAAGTGACCCGGGAGCACCCGGAACCGGAAGTGAGCGCCCAGGTGGGGGATTATGGGAAATGTAGTTAGTACTCGGGTGAAGGCTCCCGCTGGTGCGGGATGGAGGAAGCCACAGAGACCGTGCCTGTGACACATCTAATGTTGATTGCCTTTAAAACACAACGTTCTTTCCGAACACGGCATTGGGATGTGGTGGCTTGCGGGAGGAGAAAGGGAGGAGGGGGTGCGATGGGATCACGATGCCGGCTCAACATTGTTATGTCTGTCAGCCCAACCGCATAAGCGCCTTCCATCTGGGAAAAGCCACACCGATGTTTATCCGGGATTTCTGCCGTCGTCTGTCCCGACTTCGTCTGGCTGCATCAAGTTTTCTTTTTTTTACCGACGAAGACTGATGCTCTGCCGGTTCTTGAACAACGTACTGACGAAACGGGCTCTGTAGAATTTGTCCGTTTAGGGCTACTATAGAAACATGGCGGCACTAAATGGCGACTTCCATGTAAGGGGACCCGCGGTGTATGTAGATATAAATTGCTCGTTCTAAGGTTATAAAATCATAACGGCTTATTATGTAAGGTCTTTACACACCTCTGAAAACATAGTTTTGTATGTTATATTGCATTTCTGCCAATAAATTCTCCTAAATATTACACACTGCACCTTTACAAGAACTATCTTGAAGAACATTTAAAAAATCTAAAGAATCTTTTTCAACTATAAAGAACCTTTTCTGCATTTAAAAGGTTCCATGGATTTTCAAGGTTCTTCATAGAATCATTGATGGCAATAAAGAACCTTTATTTTCAAAAGTGTAAATGAGTGTAGTCTGAACTGGGTTTGAACCACAGGCTTAAGACAAACATAATTCTAGAATTCTATCATTTTTAGAATTCTAGTGAATAAATTGTCAATTTGCATTAATGTCTTACTGAGTTGTACTCATTTGTTTTTATCATAAATATTCCTATTTCATGAGGCACCATTATTTTTCAGATAAAAGAAGAGGGACTAATGACTCTGTGGTAAGTCGGAGTGTTATATGTGGACTGTTTTTACTTACATTAAATGTAAGCATCAACTAAATGTCAAGTCAGTCACACTTGTAATGTTTCTTGTCTAAAGGTCACAAATATAAATAAACATGATGGAACCAATGGTACAATCAACATTTCCATACATTCTACTCCTAGCACTAATGTAAGTAAACAAGTACTACTGATCTGCTTTTTATTATTATTCTTCTTAGCCAAATTTCTGAACGCTTCTCCTCCTAGAGTTTTCAAGCTAGAACCACTAAACTCCGCCCAGATCTACTTATCTATCTAGCTAAGCTTAGCAACTAGAATCATGCTAGTAACTTGCATGTAACTTGGACTTGGTCATTCTGGAAACATGCTAACAACTTGCGAATCATGCTAGAAACATGCTAACAACTTGCTAATTCTGCTAAAAACATGTTAACAACTTGGTAATCCTGTTAGAAATATGCTAGCAACCTGCTAATCATGCTAGAAACATACTAGCAACCTGCTAATCATGATAATAACATACTAGCAACCTACTAATCATGCTTGAAACATGCTAGTAACTTGCTAATCATGTCAGTAACATGCTATTAACATGTTAATCATGTTAAAATCATGCTAGTAACTTTCCAGTCATGCTAGCAACCTGCTTATCATACTAGAATCATGCTAGAAACATGCTAGCACCTGCTAACCATGCTAGAAACATGCTAGCAACATGCTAATCATACTAGAACCATGCTAGAAACATGCTAGCACCTGCTAATCATGCTAGAAACATGCTAGCAACTTGTTAAACATGCTAGAAACATGCTAAACATGCTAGCAGCATGCTAAAAACTTGCTAATCATGATAGAAACATGCTAGCAACCTGCTAATCATACTAGAAACATGTTAGCAACTTGATAATCATGCTAGAAACATGCTAAACATGCTAGCAGCATGCTAAAAACTTGCTAATCGTGATAGAAACATGTTGGCAACCTGCTAATCATGCTAGAAACATGTTAGCAACTTGATAATCATGCTAGAAATGTGCTAGCAACCTGCTAATCATGATAGAAACATGGTAACAATTTGATAATCATACAATAATCATGCTAGAAACATGTTAGCACCTGTTAATCATGCTAGAAACATGTTAATCATACTAGCAGCATGTTAAAAACTTGCTAATCACGAAAGAAACATGCTAGCAACCTGCTAATCATGCTAGAAACATGTTAGCAACTTGATAATCATGCTAGAAATGTGCTTGCAACCTGCTAAACATGCTAGCAACTTGATAATCATACTATAATCATGCTAGAAACATGTTAGCACCTGCTAATCATGCTAGAAACATGCTAATCTTAATAGCAGCATGCTAAAAACTTGCTAATCATGATAGAAACATGCTAGCAACCTACTAATCATGCTAGAAACAGGATAGAAACATGTTAGCAACTTGCTAATTATGCTAACTTGCTAATCATGTTAAAAACGTGCTAGTAACTACTTTTTTCTTCTTTAAACTTTTTTCATTTTTTTAACTTTTTGAACTTTTTCAAACTTTCTGGTCCAGCTTTCTCCAGCCAATTTAAAGTTTGTCTTGACAAACTTTTTTATCTAGTTAATGATTCATCTTCAAGTTCATAGATTGTTTATAATTGACAGTTAGTCCATATTATTCTCTGTAATGTACATTACACCATTTGTTACACAGCCTCTTACTAAAATCAACATTACAATGTAGGCCCACAAAACTGAATAGCAACAAGATGCACATAGCAATGATTCATCTGAAATCTCTAAGGTGATTTTTACTACTATCGATGAAGCAATGAAAGTCCCATACTGTTACGGATTTTTCATTATATAATAGGGATATTAGATTTTCACAAAACACCACATGTGCAAATTTAAAACATTTGCAGCACCTACAGGTAAAATAATTAGCCTACTTTACAATGTTTGTCTTTTCTTTACTTTGTTCACAATTTTTCCATTGTTGTTTAGGAGCAGAAAGAAGATGAGGTGACTTATACTGAGGTTGCTACATACAGCAAAATCCAAGCCAAAAAGAACAGGGTGAGTAAAAACTTCTTTGTTCTTCCATCAGTGTTTGATTCCATCCATCTTCTCTCAATATGAAATTTTGTATACCAAATCAGTTTAATTTTTATTATATGCAGTTCTTTTAAATTTGTGTCTTGAATTAATTTCTAACATCAACTGAGTTCAAATTTACAGCTTGTTTGACATTAGCTGTGATGTTTATTCAGGTTAATGATGATAAAGTGACTTATGCTGCCATAAGAGGAGGAACAGTTGGACCTCAGAATAACAGCAGTCAACTGTGAAGAAGAACCATCACAAATAAATCAAATAGTCATTAATCATACAAAGACCTCATAACTACAGAAAACATGACTAGAGAAATGTGAACCTATAACTGACATTGTAAATCTTTCACATGTTAGCAAAAAAGCCCAAGTGATGATCAGATTTATTCGCAGGACTTTGGTCAGTTTAGGATGCTTATTTTAGAGTAACTGTCTGCTTGTTAATCAAATGAACAGTTTTAATCTTTGATCAATCCAATCCATTTTCTCTGACTGTGGAATAAAGTTTATTCCCCTCCTAATATTTTTAATAACATAAAGTTGAGTTAAAATACATATAAAATATTTATTTTAACATTGTGATTTCATGTTGGACTTCTAAATGCAGTACATGACTGGTTAAAACCTACTGTTCTCTGTAAATATCAATGTCTGGTGCAGATGATTCAGTTTTATTGGTTTCCTCAACCATCACTATATATTAAACCGCAAACACTGAATAAGATTCAAATGCAGTGACTCATTATAATCAGATAACATGAACAAGAAGAACAACAGACAGCTGAGATGTCACTGGGATATTGACATGCCTTTAATATGCAATTCATTCTTGAAGGAAATGTTCATAAACTCACTGAA
The DNA here is from genome assembly GCF_022985175.1 of Labeo rohita. Lineage (NCBI taxonomy): Eukaryota > Metazoa > Chordata > Actinopteri > Cypriniformes > Cyprinidae > Labeo > Labeo rohita. Next base: position 21,254,588 of record NC_066884.1, on the reverse strand, counting down.
TATTCCTGAAATGCATTTACAGGTATGAAAAAAAGATCATCAAATTGGTTTCTACATTTAAATCATGAGCATGATTTCTGTATATAGTTAAAATGTTGTTTTACATGTATTTATTTTTTATTAGTTGATTGATTTGATGTTGAGTCTCTTAATTACAACTGTTTTATAAAGTAAGTATGAAACTCCCAAAGCTGCAAACATTTTTAATTTGTCTGAATCATTGTGGTAAATCCTAGAAAGAGTATCTGAAAAAAAAAAATAAAAAAAAAAATGATGAGAGTTACTTAAATATTTCTTTGTTCTATAAAATAAAATAAACATTATTGCAGTGGTATCTCTTTGTGCATATCTTTTGGGAAAAAACGTGTGTAACAAATTTAACAAATAAGTGAAGTTATATAAACTTTGCTGGTAATTCTCTCTGACTGGAGTGTTGGTGAAAAATGAAGAATGGACAGTATCTACTACATAGTTTTCTGCTGGAATCCCAGAATATGTCACTTATGTCAGGACCTAAACATCAATGGACATGTGAATAAGATATGGTACATGTGGAAGGCATCTGTCACCCTGTTCTTACCAATTAGATAACAAATAAGAAATTGTACTTACATCAGAATCAACAACCTCTTCTTTATCTGAAAAATGTCATGTAACAAAAATATTTATAAAATGTGTAAAAATAGCATATCCACATATATATATATATATATAGATCAGCTATTATAGCTATTTTGTTTCATATCAATTTCATTTTTTTTTTTTAATATTAGTTACTTTTGTTTTGTTACTATTGTTAAGTGACTTTCTAATAGATAATATATTTAGTATAAAATATTTCATGTAGCCTCCTTTATTTATATGTAAGTATATCAAATTAGATAAAAGTTTATTTCTAACATATGTACATCACTGAAATCTCTTCATAGCAATTCTATAGCCTGAAAGGGATGTGTGGGTTTAAAGTTATGAATAGTTTGCTGTTTCCTCTTTTGAATCAATCACAGTGCAATGACCATCACTTGCAAGAGAGACCACTTTGTTATGTACATAATGCTAGTTTGTCAGTGTACTTGAGATTTTAAATCTTTAAAGAAATACTAAAACATGACCCTAATGGCCCTAATAAAGTATGTCAGTATGTATATAGTCAATGTTCTACTGAAAACCTATGCAATGATAAATAATGATAATTAAATAATACTTAAAATAATAGAGTTTCTGGTATTATAAGGGCCTACTTAAACTTGATTTATGATGAGATATTGTTTCCACCTGAATACTTGACAGTATATGTGATTGAGGTCTTCACTTCATTTCACTGTGTAACCACACATCTCCACTCTCTGTTGTGATCTTCATTCATCAGTGTTGTATTCAGAGTGCTAATATAGTATCCTGACGTGAGTGAGTATGATATCTTGTATCTGGGGTCTGTCATCAGATTCACACCAGCCTGATTCTCCCAGATCAGCTGAATTCCCTAAGACTGGAATAAAGTATCACAAGAGACTCCATCAACATACAAATGACAGGAGAGAGTCACAGAGCTGCCTGGTCTTATCTCAGTCTGTGAGGATGATGAAGAGACTGAAACAGAAGGTAAGACAGAAATTATATAACAGACTCTTTTCAGAGTTTAAAGGGAGTATTCTGTATTTTTAAAATTCAGTTTACATTATTCTACAATTACCTTGAAGAACATGCAGATGAACATCTGCTTCAGTTCCTTGTTGTTGTCCATTCACATACTGACGGCAGCTGTAAGATCCATAATCTTCTTTTGTGACTTTGTTGATGTCTCTCTGTGTCATTCTTCTTTTTCCCTCCAGTACTCAGTTCAACTGTCTCTGAATGTCTCTTATAGCTCCATGTAGTTGATGTGCAGTCAGAAAGAGCATTATTACAGGGCAGACGGACATTTTCACCAGAACTGCAGAACACATGAGTCACTTCAGCTCCACTGGTACCTAAAACACAATAGATTTGGGTGGTCATAATAGGCACTTTTGAACTGCATAGTTCTAAAAACCCAGATCTAGGAAGTGTGTTGGAAGTAGCACATTACGAGTAATGTGAGTTACATAATCAGATTACTTTTTAAGTAACTAGTAAAGTAACACATTGCTTTTTAATATACAAGAAAATATCAGTTAATTTTTCAAATACATAACGCCAGAAAACGTAAAAACTTAACTTTGTTTTCCCATTTATTGTCTCCTGTCTCCTGTCTCCATGTTGAGAGAGTAAGGAGTAATCAGTATCAGGAGTAAGTGCAGAGGCGTTGTGTGCACTGTGTAAACATGATTTTACTGTAGTTATAGACTAAATGTGAACATGCATTAATTCATCGTACTTGCAAAAAAACCTACAGTATTTCTCAAAATAAATAATAATGCAAAACGAAATGCAAACTTAATATGACGCCAACCTGCAATGATCAAATGTTAAATAACACAAATATCCTTAATGTATTTAATCCCATTTTATTAACCAATAACTATGCAGCTGACCTTCGATTCAACCATACTAATAAGCAAAAATTACTTTAACATTTTCATTGCTGAAGATTGTTCTCCAGTTTTACTGTAAACATTAATTTACTTTTCCTTCAGCCTGAGGCTTATTCATTTAACTTTTTGGTGTGAAAGGGCTTTTACATTTGCTAAAATAGAACTTTTTATATTAAAAACAAACAAGCATGCCCTGTCCAGATTTAAAAAGTAACGCAAAAGTAACGCATTGCTTTCCATAAAAAGTAACGTAATTAGTTACTTTTTTAGGGAGTAACGCAATATTGTAATGCATTACTTTTAAAAGTAACTTTCCTCAACACTGTCTATGAACTAACCAGCATGGCTGTTCCTAGAGAACCAATTCCCCCCTCGGGCCATTTTCCCATGGTTGCATTCACACCGGCAGCTCACCGGAACTCAGAAGCGGCCATGGGTTTTGTTATAATGGAGATGTAATGTAAACTTGCAATTTATGCGATTAAAAGAGGATGAAAAAAAGTGTTATATGTCATTGAGGCTGAGAAAAGAACACAACACTGCAGACAGGTTGCCTTTATCACTGTTTTCTATGTTCGTGGAGTAAATATTTTTACATGGCTTTTTAAAAAACGCTGGGTAACCAGTGTTTTCAATGTGTCTGGCCAATCAGCGTGCACATACTTCACTGTTTTAGACTCTTCCCTGAAGTAGAAGCTAATTTATTTCCGCCAAATGGAGTACCTAGAACTAACCATTTTGCAGGAGTTCTGCCAATGGACCTTTTTCACATTTCCAGGTTTCTTAGCAGTGGAAGTTGCCATTGTTGGGTTAACTTCAAGAGCAATGAATGGGAGAGTATCTGGTGTGTGTATATAAATGCATTCATAAATATACAGTTTGCGAACAAATGTGAAACCCACAAGAAATCAGAGCTAATAAAAAATAAATAATCAAACAATGAACACTGTAACACAAACAGAAGATTAATAATAAATATTTAAATAAATCATTATTTATTTAAGTATTTTCACACACTCTTGGTAACTGAACATAAGAAACTACCAGGATACACCTGAAAATTCTGAGATAATACTGGAACTACTGGAATTGAAGAAACAAACACTTTTGTGTTTTAAGAAAAATATAATTTGAATACAATTTAATGCAATGCTCACACTATTTACCTGGCAAACTTAACAGCACTTTCCTTTTAAACTGTGTTTGTACATTTTCACATTACATTTAACAAATATTTAATATAAAAGCTATTTTTCTTAACATTCAATGACTCTCATGAATACATAAATGCCAAAAAAATAAAATCTCTTAATAAGAAGTCATGCAATGACTTACATAATTTCTGACTTCCCAGCAAATCCCAGCAGGCACCGGACATCAATATAACAGATATCGACAGATATAGTGGTTGGGAATAAAAATTGGGTCGATGTCAGTATTTTATGTCCATTTGACGTTGACTTACTGTTGGATTTTGGTTACGCGACCTAAAAACAACAAATAATCAACATCGGCTGACGTCGGTGTTAGACATCAAATTACTGTGTTGAATTGACATTGAATTTTGATCACCTGATGTTGCAACCAAAATTTAAAGGGTTAGTTCATCAAAAAATGAAAATTAGGCCATGATTGACTCACCCTCAAGGCATCCTAGGCGAATGAGAATTTCTTTTGGAGTTCAATTGGAGTTATATTAAAAAATGTCCTGACTCTTTCAACCTTTATAATGGCAGTGGGTGGGTGTTTTTGTACAACAGTCCAAAAGAAGTCCAATTAAAGTGCATCCATCCATAATAAAACGTTTCTCACATAGCTCCAAGTGGTGAAAAAAGGCATCCTGTAACGAATCAATGTGTTATTGTAAGAAAAATATCCGTATTTAAAACGCTATAAACAGTTTTCTCTAGCTTGCGCTAACTGTCATATGCGCAAGCTCTTTCGGGTGGAAGGCATAGGACCTCGGCATAGCACATATAATGTTTTAAATATGGTTATTTTTCTTACAAAAAATGCATAGATTCCCTACAGGAGGCCTTTATTTACCCCCTGGAACCATGTGAGGCACTCTTTTTTATGGATGGATGCTCTTTATTGGACTTCTTTTGTTGAACAAAAACACCTGCCCACTACCATTATAAAGCTTGGAAGAGCCAGGACATTTTGATTGGATTCGTCTAAAAGTAGAAAGTCATATACACCTAGGATGCCTTGAGGGTGAGTAAATCATGGGCTGAATACACCTGGGTGAACTAACCCTTTAACCTAATGTCATTGTCCTGTGATGTTGTGTGCCTGCTGGAAATGTTTATTTGTGTTGGGGGTGTTCAGAGTGGGGTAAAGTCCATCCTGAGGTGCCTATTCTGTTCTTCTGATGGCAGCGTAGGTCACTGTATCATTAGAATGATTCTGCAAGAACATCACAGATTTTGTCAGTCAGTGTGTATGTTTCAATTCACAGCTATTGTTATGCTTCAGTTATCTGCAAATTCAGAGCTACCTATCAGCAAAATACAGATGAGAGAAGGTGGGTGTATTTCCTCTGAACAGGACTGTCATTGAGCAGTGAGGGAAGAACAAGTGAATGTGGTGGTGCTGTATCTACTCACATTGTCAATCTGTACTTGTTTTTTACTGGAAGCAGTAACCTCAGTGTAGGTCACATCATCTGTTTGTTCCTAAACATCAATAGAAACTTGGCAGTAATATAACAAAGTAATACAAAAGGATATAAACTGCATTATAGAACAGACAAATGGACATTTAATGAACTGTTTTGAGTCATCCCGTTCACTCACATTGGTGTTTGGCGTAGTAGGAATGAACATGTTGATTGTTTCATAGGTCCCTTTATGTTCATATTGATCTTTGACCTTTAGACAACAAGTAGTTATTAGTAATTGCATAAGTCACACACTTTACTGAACTTAAAAAACAGTAATCACATCCAAATAACTGGCATTACCGAACTCACCACAGAGCCGTCAGTCCCTCTCTGATTATCTATAAAAATGTAATGTGCACGTTATTATAATACAAAAATGCAAAAAACAGAGTGTCTTCTAATGCTAATAGCATTCAAATAAAAAATGATTTATTTGCAACATTAAAATTATGAAAAAGATTCTTTATTTTTACTTGATAACTCTAGAGACTGATATCGCAAGAATTCTCAGCAGGAATAAACTCCTGTTTGAGAACTTAATAGTTTAACATTCACATAATCTGTATGTTTCATATGATTTGAAAATGATGGTTGTTTGCTAATGATATAGTGAGATTTGAATACAATGTTTTAATTATTTTTATAAAAAGGTGCAAATGTGAAAACTCACCAGGTCTTTTTTTACAGATCACCGAAAGAACAGCAACAAGGACAACAGCTAATACAGCAACCACAGCAGAAATGATGATCGCTAAAGGAGAAAGGACATAGGCAGACATGACTTTCTCCTTATATTTTGCCTTGTCTTGACTTAAATATATGTCTATACAAAGATAAATACAATGCTAAAGGAAGCATCCTTTTTAATATTTGTTGTTGTTTTTAAAAATGTCTATATTATTTTTCATCATGATATATACATTTTATTAATTTTTATTTCAGTTTTAGTTATTTATTTTAGTAGGATAAACTAAAAAAAAAAAAAGAAAAAAGAAAAAAACAGAAATGCTGCCTTGGAAACTAGCTGAAATAAAATAAGCTTGAGCTCTTTTGTATTTTATTTCAGTTAGCGTTTATTTCAAGCAACAAAACTTTTTTTTATGGTTTTAATTTTAGTTCACTGTAACTAAATGACAAACAATTATTTATATGATGTATTATATTCTAACTACTGAAGTACAAAAGTACAAAAGTTAACATTTTTTAATTCAAAAAGGAACACTTTCGGGAATGTTGCCATATGGCAACTCTGTTTAATGGCTGAAAAAAAACAAAACAAAAAAAAACATTACCAAACATTGCTGTTTCTTGTCCAAAATAAATGATGGCAATACATTATTTGATGCCTATACACCATATGTAAAAACAGCCAATAAGAAAATACGGTAACACTTTATTATAGGGAACAATTCTCACTATTAACTAGTTACTTAGTAGCATGCATATTATTAACATATTGGCTGTTTATTAGTACTTATAAAGCACCTTTTCTGCATGACCATATTCTGCATTCCTAATCCTAACCAATACCTGAACTTAACAAGTGCCGTACTATCGATAAGCATTAGGGGTGTAACAATACATGTATTCGTACCGAACCGTAACGGTACGGGCATCTCTGTTCTGTGCATGAGGCCTTACAACGAATACAGGCAATTCACCCTCAATCCAGAAGGTCCTGCCTGCAGTAATGCATGATAACCGACAGCAGAAGAACAGAGAATGCCAGGAGTTGTGCACTTGAAAACAAAGACTACTAGACATTGAACATGTGCTGATTCTGAACGCGTCTCTCACTGACAAAGGAGTATAACGTTACTTTAAAGGCTTGAGCACTCAACGGTCTGCGAAATGGAGCTTTGTGCTCTTGTATCCTACCTCTCTCATTCAGCACAAATCCAAATATTTAATAATATTTCCATATTTTCAATGCATCCAACTGCTAAACTATTATTTAGCATGTAAATACTGTTTCCTTATACCAGCAAAATCAACTTAAACAATAAACAAATAGAATGTCGTTTTCTGCCATTTGAGTTTCCTTTCTGTCACAAAACTGAACTGAAACTCAGCAAATATAGGCTATGTTACGTGTCGCACAGTTTTTTCCCCTTGTCTATCAGTTAACTGAATTAAATATATTTCAAGTATTTATTCCTTGTATGTATATATGTACTGCAGATTTTGTAGCCTATATATGATATTGATTTGATATAATATTTAGTATTTTCACATGTAGTTGGGAAAAAAAAATTGTTATTTGTACTACTGTCTATTTAAAATAAATGAAAAGAACCCTAGCATAGCAGATTTTTTTTCTGTTGTACTAGGGATGCAACAATACAGTTAGTCCACGGTTCAATACGTACCTCGGTTTTAAACCACGGTTTTCGGTTCGGTTCTGATATCTTGCCAGTATGTTTTTTTGTTTTTTTGCAACAAATTAACAAAATACTCACGTAAACCTCTATACACTGGAAAAAGCGTAGTTTAGTACATGTCTGCTTAATTTTTCTTGTGATAGAGGTATTATTTTTTCGATTTTTACGCAAAATAGAATGGCTTTCATTCATACTGGACGCCAGAGGGCGCCCTCACATATGCGTCAAAGAAGTAGCGCTGATGACGTTCAGTTCTAGCTTCTCTAATATGGATAAAAGCATTGCTGTGACTGATTAAAAACAAGATAAAACGTTAAACGTTTTGAATGATGAAATGTAAGGACAATAAACACTCGTCTGCAATAATATATGGTTTATCTGTGTTCTTCAAACCATCTCGTGTACTTTCATAAGCCATTGCTAATCTACATACATAGAATATGAGTATAGAATTTATTGTCTGCCTCATTCTGTGATGAGAATCCACATCAGATCACACAAGGAAGTTATTTCAAACACTTGACTGATGTTGTTAATTAAAAACAAGTCATAATGCTTAAAAACAATGCATAATGTATAAAACTTTTGTTTTTATAACTCTTTTGTTGGACAGCAGGTTTAGAAAGGCTTATCATTGCATGTCATTAGAATGGAAGATGCTCTGCGTGTGTTGCTTTTTCAAATATAAGTGGGGAAGCGTTTCCTCATTTCAGCACGTGAAATCGCAGGCAAACATACAGCAAATTCCGAGATGAATAAAACAAGGAAGTTATTTAAATGCAAAACCGAAAAACCTCAATTCAAAAGCGCGTATTGAACCGTGGAGGTCCTACCGAACGGTTCGATATTATATTGAGTATTGTGACATCCCTATGTTGTACCGAAATCGTATCGAACCGTGTACCATTACACCCCTAATAAGCAGCAAATTAGGAGTTTACCTAGGCAAAAGCCGTAGTTAATGGTTTGTTAATAGTGAGAACTGGACCTTAAAATGACTGTATTGGTTGAGTATGCTAATATTCTTTTTCCCCCTGTAGAATTAGACAAAGCTGATCCGTAAATAAAAAAAAGAAAAATCTAATGTAAGGTCCAATCAAATGTCAGGTGGCTTAATTAGCATCAACATCAAATACCTTGTGTGGAAATGTCTGTTTTTGTTGTTGAGGGATCCTTAGAGTTGGAGACGTAATCTGCACATGATGAAAGATAGTTCAGATGCATCACGTGACAACATGTGAACTATGGTTATTTATCATATTTGGACACTTGGTCATCATTCATTATACTTGATTACTTCTGTCAGAGGCTTTTGTATGCTCAGTTTGTTCTGACTGATTATGAGGCTATTTTAAAGTGATTTCTTACCTGAATACTTGACAGTGTATGTGGCTGAGGTCTTCTGTTCATTTCTCTGTTTAACCTGACATCTCCACTCTCTGTTGTGATCTTCATTCAGGAGTGTTGTAGTCAGAGTGATAATACAGTTTGTTGAGGAGAATAATATCTGATATCTGGCGTCTGTCTGCAGATTCACACCAGCCTGATTCACCCAGATCAGCTGAATTCCCTCAGTACGGACCAAAGTATCACAAGAGACTCCATAATAATACAACTGACAGGAGAGAGTCACAGAGCTGCCTGGACTGATCTCAGTCTGTGAGGATGATGAAGAGACTGAAACAGAAAATAAGACAAATGACACAACAGGCTTCGTTATTTTTTTTATTGCACATTTGAGTTTAAAAGACACTTTTGTAAATTGACCACATAAATATATAATGGTAACACTTTACAGTGGAACTAATACGCATTAATTCATGCTTAATTAATGCATAAAGTTATGCATGAGTTAATGTGTAACTCATGAATAATTAAACCATTGATTAATGATTACTGAATCTGCAAGAAATGAACATTCTATATGATTTATAGATTAAGTGATCAATAAACAGTTTTTAGCATAATGCATTAATTACCTAATAGCAGTATTAACTAACAGAATAAGTTAATGTGTTAATTACCACAATGGGTTGAATCAGTGCATTTCAACTTCCAAGTTGTCTGCTTTAATTAATCATTAGCTAATGATTTGCAAAGGTATCATTATGTTATGACTTTACTTGTTAAGGCACATGACTAACTAATTCAAAATCTATAACCACAATGACACATTAATTAACAACTGGACAACTGGAAGTTGAAGTACATAGCTTTGACCATTGTGGTAATTAACATGTGAATTTATATCATTAGTTAATATAATATGTTATTATGGAATTAATACATTATGACACATTTAACTAATGACAATTTAATGAATACCTAATCTATGAATCATATAGAATGGTCATTAGTTGCTATTGCATAAATCATTAATTAATGGTTTAGTTATTCAACTCATGATTATCTGTGCATTAGTTAAGCATTATTTAGTGTGTATTAGTGCACCCGTGTTGTAAATTGTTACCCATATAATTACCATGAAGAAAATGCAGATAAACACGTGCATCAGTTCCTTGTTGTTGTCCATTCACATATTGTCGGCAGGTGTAAGATCCATAATCTTCTTTTGTGACTTTCTTGATGTTCAGAGAGCAGTCAGAGCCCACACTCAGTCTCTCACGTCTCTCTATTTCATTCTTTATACCTAATTTAATCAGTTCAACTGTCCCTAAATTTCTGTTATAGTTCCATGTAGTTGATGTGCAGTCAGAAAGAGCATTATTACAGGGCAGTCGGACATTTTCACCAGAACTGCAGAACACATGAGGGTCATCCACTTCACTACCTGAAACACAGTACAGCTAAGTAATTAATACACTATGTAATGTAAGTAACACTACTCAATTCAGAGATCACAATATGAATAGCTGCAAGAATAAACTGAGCTGATGTTCAAACAAACTCTTTCCCAGACTAACTCAACTACCCATGGATTTGTAAAAGAAAAATAGATTCCTTACCTCTGAGAAATGAACAGAGAATTATCAGTCCCAGCAGACAACACTTATCAGCCATTTTATCATCTGCTTAGGACAGTCTTCCTCAATTCACCCCTAATAGGTTACACCTCCTCTAGAGAGCTGAGTCTTAGCTTTTGTTGACTGTGAAAAGCCATTCAATATAGGAACTTACATGTACTGGCTCAACCCACACTTGATAATTTCTGAACCGTTTAGAGACGTTTGTGCAGAAGTGCACCACTGTTAGTTTCACTTCTTTTAGTTTCCTGCATGCCATTAAATTCTAGAAATACAATCGTTAAATTGTTCCTAGAATGTGGCTGTGATGTGCTGTAAATTTTCTGAATTAAGTCACAATGAAAAACTATTTTCCATTTTTTAAAAGCTTAACAGCAACCGAGTGGCCATTAAACTTCTTAGAACACTTGACTGAGCAAACAAAAGGGAGTAATGTGTTGCACTACTATTTGCGCTGAGCTTAGTAACAGATTTCAGTTTTTTTTTTTTAAATAAAGCTTGCTAGTTTTCAGTGATGTATGTTTTCTGTGTGCTGAATGTCCACAAGATCGGTTTGTGACTCATCACACTTGCAAAATCTTCCATGAATTCACAGTAAGTGTTATATTTAGCCATGAAGTGTCACAACACAAATGACCTTTTTGGTCTTTTTAGAACTTTAATTCAAATTGCGGCAAAAGTACAATTTTGTCTCTTTTCATAGACTTGTTGACCAAACAATAGCACATTTACACCGTAGCATACAATGACAATCACAAAACCATGAGTAAAATAAAAAAGAGAAAAAAAAAGATCCTCATTATCAAAACTACATATATAAAAGAGAAGCAAAAGATTAACTAAGCAAAACATCAGGGTATTGAGATTGATGTATTAAAGAAACGTGTTCACAGAGAGGACTGCATAAACCATAATGATAGATGTCGTGGGGGGTTTAAGGCAGAACAGGACAATTGAAAACAAGCATACATACAGTTTTTTACAACTTCAGTAAGTTCCTGAACAAATTATTTTTTGTTCAGAGTCTGCTCAGTTCTTATCAGTAGCACAGACCTTACTCGATAAATACAACTTCCAGAAGCTCCAAGTAAGTGTTTACTGACACGTCTACAATAGGAGGTACATTCAGTGCGTGTGTGTGTTTTACAGCAGTCGTCCTCTGCATTCTGTTGATCCACAGCAGCACAGAAGCTCCTTACCCTCCACGCTGCCAACTTCATAATTATAATCCCACGTCAGCTCCGTCCCTGCTCGGATTCGCCTGTAGAAACACACAGGTTAATACAGAGACCGCAGCTATGTTCACATTCAGCATAATAATCTCTAAATATTCTGACTAATAGCTCAAACTATAAACAAATCCTCTTTGGTGGAAACTTTAAAATGTTTATAAAAAAAAAAAAACAACTGTCATGTAAAGACCTGATTACTTAAAAATTAAGTGGAACATGATGAAAATGTGTGCACATCTATAAGGGACGTAAACACACACCCACACCCACACACACACCCACTTTAATGTTATGGCCAGTCACAGATAAATGGCTGGTTTTAAAAACTGTACTATTTTAATTAAATAATAAATAAAGCTCAAAAACTAAATCACATAAATGAATATGTGAATTCATGCATTGCAACATGATAATGTACAGTGTGAAAAAGACACTCATTTTGAGATTTGCTAAAAATTTAATTTAAGTGTTATTAAATCATTAATGTTTTTAAAGATTAACTTTAAGTGAACAGTAGACGACAGTATTACACAGACACCAACATTCAAAATAAAATAAATAATAGCAGCCAATAACTGGTCGGTAAATTTAAAATTTAAATGATTACATTCAAATGTAAAATAAAATAAAATAAAATATTTATATCAGCCAATAACTGGTAGGTAAAATTATTAAATGTAATTAAATTCAAAATGTAAAATAAAATAAAATAAAAATAGCAGCCAATAACTGGTAAGTAAAATTATTAAATTTAAATGATCAAATTTAAAATGTAAAATAAAATAAAATAAAAAATATATATTAATACCAGCTAATACCTGGTAGATAAAATTATTAAAATTAAATTATTAAATTCAAATGTAAAATGAAATAAAATATTAATACCAGCCAATAACTGATAGGTAAAATTATTACATTTAAATGACTAAATTCAAAATGTAAAATCAAATAAAATAAAGGCCGGTGTTATGCTTACTTGCTAGCAAAGAAGGCCACCCAGGGGAAGCGGAGATCATGAGTATCCACAAACACATTCTGGACGAACAGATTGGGACTGCAGCTATGCTGTGGGATGAAGGCAGCGGAAGAGGAGCGGATATAAACATAGTAGTTATGAACAATCTTTGAATTAAAACAATCATAAATGTCCAATGCAAGTCACTCATATCTGGGTCTGTTGTACTCACATTGAGGTAGCGTCCGAGGTTGCCCTCCAGTTTAGCATCAATGATATAACAGGATTCCTCCCCATCAAAAAACTGGCGGGTGTTTTTAGGGCCACTGTCGGCCCCATCACCTCCCTGTCTGTGAGATGGGCCTGAGCCACCTCCTCCTGCTCCCCCGCCCCCTGTTTTCACCATCAGACTGTGGGACTTCAAAGCAATGCCACGCGTGGACTTCACTGCCACCTGCCTCTTCACCACAGCTGAGATAGACAAAAGAGAGCTTGTTACTGGGACTTGATGAATGCAAGACTACTCAACCTTTTATTTGTGCTATTGTGGTTTTCATAGCCTGTTACTATGACAACACCTTCAGGATGAGCATCTCATTTGTAATAAAGAGGGACATAAAGAGTTAAAAAGGGTTTCTGGTTGTCTGCCTCTAGTACAAGCAGATTCAGTCAGCTGACTGAAGTGTACCAACAGTTACTTAGATAAAAGGAAGTCCAGTGACGTAACACAGGAAAACAAGCAATTTCCCCTTTCCTCCATCTTACCCTGAGTCTTTTTCTCTCTCTCCTTGTTGTCATCTGATCCTGAGCTTATAGTTTGCACATCATCACTGTCAGAGAGGGTCATTACATCCTAAACAAAATACAGAAGGAAAGATCATAATAAGAGTGCAAGATCAGAGGATGAACTAAATTGAGAAAGACAGTAGATTGTGTATTATACATAGTGTGAGACAGAAAGAAAGAGGAACAAAGAAACTGCACATTTCATGTGAAAATTTAAAAAGGAAACAGGGGTGTGTGAAAATTAAACTGACCTTCTTCTCTGTCTTTATCCCTCCCTCCACCTTGACGCTCTGATTTGCAGAAGTGGACGACTGACTGGTGAGCCAAGATGCCACTTTACTCTTCCCAGTCTCCTCTGGCATTGGAGGTGGCTTCCTCTCCTCACCTGTGGACGCACTCAGTCCATCCTTACTGTCCTGACTCTCTACAGCCAAGACAGAGAATGATGGGAAAGTCAAATATTTACTGAAATGAACAAATTAGTGAATAGTGGTCAAGATTTTTAAGCAAAATAAAGTGCATCCATCCATCCATCATAAAAAGCTCCACACGGCTCCGGGGGGTTAATAAAGGCCTTCTGAAGTGAATCAATGTGCTTGTGTAGGAAAAATATCCATATTTAAAACTATAAACCAATCTCTTGCTTCCGCCAATGAGCATTCACAAGGAAGTGGCGTTCCAGCGGATGACGTAGGACATAGTCATAGCTTAAGTGAATGAACGTACAACAGTTATCAGAAGTTAGAGATTACGTGTTAAATATGGACCCAAAGGCCTTGAGAAAATCCCCATGAGCCTTGTAGAGCACTCTTTATAATGGATGGATGCACTTTTTTGGGCTTCTAAATTTCAACACCCATTCACTTCATTATGAAGCTTGGAAAGCCAGGAAATTTTTAAAGGAGAACTTTCTTGACGATTGAAGAAAGAATGTTTTTTGAGGAAAACATTTCAGGATTTTTCTCCATATAGTGGACTTCTGTGGTGCCCAGAGTTTGAACTTCCACAATGTAATTTAAATGTGGCTTCAAACAATCACAAATGCAGTTGTAAACGATCCCAGTCGAGGAAGAAGGGTCTTATCTAGCTAAATGATTGGTTATTTTCATAAAAATAATAATATTTTATATACTTTTTAATGTCAAACACTCGTCTTGTCTTACTCTTCCCGACCGTTTTTTTCTGGGTCATGACAGTCAGGGTATGTCGAAAAACTCCCATCTGATGTTCTCCTTCAACTTCAAAATCATCCTATATCACTGTTTTACCTATTTTTTAAGGGTGTTTGATCTTCTTTGCATGTTCACTTTGTAAAGACTGGGTCGGTACTTCTGCAGTGATGTAGGATGATTTTTAAATGATTTTTGACGTTGAGGGAGAAAATACGATTGTTTTTCGACACACTCTAACTGTCTTGAACCAGGATACAGAGTTCAGGCAGAGACAAGACAAGACAAGACAAGCATTCGAGCTTAAGAAGTATTTAAATCGTATTTGTTTTAATGAAAATAACTGATAGTTTCACAAGATAAGACCCTTCTTCCTTGGCTGGGATCGTTTACAACCACATTTGGGATCATTTGAAGCTGCATTTAAACTGCATTTTGCAAGTTCAAACATGTCATATCAAACATGACCATATCAGTCCATTATATGGAGAAAAATGAAATGTTTTCCTCTAAAAATATAATTTCTTTACAGCTGAAGAAAGAAAGACATGAACATGTTGAATGACAAGGGGGTGAGTACATTATCTGTAAATTTTTGTTCTGGAAGTGGACTTCTTTAAGATAACAGATTATATTTGTTTAAAAGAAGAAAATCATATACATATAAGATGGTTTGAGGGTGAGTAAATCATGGGGTAATTTTCATTTTTGGGTGAACCATCCCATTAATAATAAGTAACTGTTATGAAAATCGTACCTAGACCTTGTGACAAAAGACTTCAGACAATCCTGCCCTCTAGTGGCCTGTTTTTTGTCTCTGTGTTTAATCTAACTGTCCTCTCCTCCTCACCTTCCTTCATTCCCTTAGCCTGTCTGCGTGTGGTGTAGCTCCTCCATACTGAGCTGGTGGAGTAATATGTGTCTTTCACAAACGTGTCATCTGAACTATCGCTCTCATCCTCGTTAGACTCTTCATCCTTGTCATCGTCACTGTCTTCAGATGAATCATCTTGGCCTAGAAAGTAGGTAAAAACAAGTATTATATACACATTTGAGAAGATTATAACCTTCACCTGCTGAATATACATCGCAGCATGATTAAAGGAGATGTTCACTTCCAAAACATCTGTATATAAAATGTATATACTTTTTAACCCCAATTAATTGCTTGTCTTGTCTAACTCTGTGTGTACTCTGTGTATTCCGGTTCAGGACACTTAGGGTAGGTCGAAAAACTCCCATCTCATTTTCTCCTCCAACATCGCTGCAGAAGGACCAACCAAGTGTTTACAAAGAGAACATGCAAAGACGATCAAACACCCTTTACAAAAAAACCCCGATGTAGGACGATTTTGAAGTTGAGATGGTTTTTTCGACATACCCTAACTGTATTGAACTGGAATACACAAAGTACACACAGAGCTAGACAAGACAAGCATTTGGGGTTAAAAAGAATATAAACTGTCTTTTTTTTTTTTTTTTTTTTAGAAAATAACCATTCGTTTCATTAGATTAGACCCTTCTTTCTCAGCTGGGATCATTTAGAGCCCTTTGAAGCTGCATTTAAACTATTTTGGAAATTCAAACTCGGGGGCACCATTGAAGTCCACTGTATGAAGAGAAATCCTAAAATGTTTTCCTCAAAAAACAATTTTTTTATGACTAAAGAAAGAAAGACAAACATTTTGGATGACAAGGGGATGAGTAAATTATCTGTACATTTTTGTTCTTGAAGTGAACAGTACATTAAAAATAAAAGAATGTGATCAGCAAATAAACAAAAAATTCAAGCACATGCTATTTTAAAGAAACATAAGCTTTTTATTATATTTCTGCTAAATATTTTCACAAAAATAATTTAAAGCTGCAGTCCATAACTTTTTTTGTGTTACATTATGTAAATGTTGAATACATCATGAATTTATTTTCCAAACCATGTTTTTGGCTATGATACTATGGTACATCTATATTAAGTGTTTATATTCTGGCTATTTCAGACTGGTTCTGGTAGGAACCGCTGCAGAGTAGCCCAGTACCTGTGTGATTCATCATAGACATAAACAGAGAAAAGTAGCTTTGGCTACAGTGTTCTAAGACAAATGCAGTTCTGTTTGCCAACCACGAGGGCACCAAAAGTTAGGGACTGCAGCTTTAATGTTTAAAAAACTAATGGATCATGTTTATAGTTAATGTGATGAACTACACTTGCTAGAAGTCCTGTGTGAACTTGAGAAGAAGTGACTTCACACTTAATTACCTAGAGAGCAGTTAAAAATGATTGTTGCAAAGGCGTCTCTGAAAAGTTATTTGTTTTTAATGCAATAAAGACTATCCATCAATATGGCTGAATAGGAGGATTCATGACTGACACCCAAAACCACTTGTTTCTTTTGACATTACAAAAACTGGTGTTGTTCATATTTTCCCCATTAACATTGATAACCCCACAGCCATTCATTTTTATAACAAGCAGAATATTCAGATGTGTGCATAGGTCTCTCACTTTTGCCGGTAGTGCTGCTGTTACGCTCCTCCATCTTGGTGGTGGATTTACCATGTTGGGAAGCAGGTAGTTTAACCCTGCTCATGTCCACCCCGCTGCCCTCGCTGTCGGAGCAGTGGGCCTCACTCTCATAACCTTCCTTAAAGTTCTCCACGCTCTCAATGTGGTCAAGATTGGCAAAGTATTCATCACCCATTTCCAAACCTTCTTTATCGGCAAAGTCATCTGTCAGGATTTTACCTGAGAGAGAAAATAACAATCATTACTATAAAAACAATACAAAACAACTAACAGCTCAGTGGTGTTACCATCAGCAAAAACACAAAAATTAGGCTGCTTTGAGTGGGTTACCTGCATAGATACAAACAAATGAGCCCTTGGCGATATCATCAAGGCAACGAATGCCCCAGCCCTTATTCTGGGTCTTAAAAAGTTGCAGTCGGACCTGCAAACCATGCTGAACTAGACGGTTAGTGCACATCTGTGGATTACAGCGGCAGCGCTTATTGCATTCATAGATCCTGAGAAGGGAAAAAGAGAGACAGGACAATTAAAAGAAGGCTGATGACATGAAGTTGAATGGTCATGATACAAGATAATGACACTATGGAGGGTTGGTTAAATATCACAGACCCTGTCGGGAGACACTCTTCCAGTCTCTTGTGATGGTATCCAGCGTTGGGGTTGATCTGCCCACCTGGTGCACACCCTGTAGCCTGCAGAGTCAGCTGATGACATGAACACTTGGATCTAAAAACAAGCAAAAGGTACAGAAAAAAGGACATGAGGTACTCTTCTTATCGATGTAAAAAAAATTGTGATGTAACAAACAGGCAAAAAGTAATAACAGTGTTCAGAATCATTTTCATTAAAGTAGGTCATATGGGTTTGTTTGTAATCTTATACTTCAAATGTAAACAGTCTGCAAAGTTGTCAATCAAAAAAAGTGCATGATAAAGATATTGTCTCTCAAAAGAAAAAGTCGACTCAGAGCCACCTTAACAAGTCGCCATATTTTCAAATCTTCTGCCAGTTATACATCACTAGCTAATACATAATCCCCACGAAATACGAACACTCTGACGTGCCCACAAACACTTCCACTAGTAAGCATTTACATCATGTCGAGAAGACGCTGTGTTCTGCACTGCCAAAGCGAGTTTGTTTTGTTTTCATTGCCGAAAGATGATGATGTGAAGAATCAGTGGCTCAAATTAATTTTTCCACAATACCACACCAATACAATTCGAACCTTTTGTTGTGCTCATCATTTTACAGAGGACTGCTTTTCTAATTTTGGCTTTTATCTTTGTTGGCTTCTAATCTACTTTATTTGGACTAACAAGCATCTCTGAACCACAAAATGCAAGCATTATTGATACATTATGTGTACAAGTTGTTTGTGCTAATATGTGATGTATACCTAGTGCAGCTTTAAGTTTCCAGATAAAGCACGATATTACTGTCTTACTCAAATAGTTGTGATAATTTGCTGTGAACCCACTATTTCCTAAGAACATGATGATTAATGTAGACTGTCGTTGCTCTAATTACTTCATGTAATAATAAAAAGAATGTAGACATATTTTGGTTTACAGACTGTATTCTTTTATCAGATAGTCACTTTAGCACTCAGTTAACATATCCAGTTATTGTTTGGTTTAACTGTAAGTGTTTACAGTTTAGTAGCTAAACTTTTCCTGATGTTTCCTGTCACTACTATACTGTCCTATTAAAGTGTTTAAATGTTTTTATGTCATTATTGTAAGAACAAATTAAAGCAATATATTATCGTTTTGTTGCATGCTTTGGCAATAGAAGCTAGAGTTGCCAGGTTTTCACAACAAAACCACCCAATTGCTACTCAAAACTAGCCCAATCAGGTCCCTATTAAAGACTGCGTTCGGGCAGGCGCCAATAGCCTTGCAGTTAGTGCGCTGACATACAGTGCAATAGCGCTCATGGTGACTCGAGTTTGAATCCCGGGTCGTGGTCCTTTGCTGATTTCACTCCTCTCTCTCTTCACCCAGTGCTTTCCTGTCTGCTCTACACTGTCCTCTCCAAATAAAGCCATAAAAAGCCCATTTAAAAAAAAATAAAAAAAAACGTTCGTAGGTATAAAATACAATTTTTTTTGGCAAATTTGCTTTCCATGGGCAAAATATGACGTTATTGGGATTGCTTCAACCCGTGGACATCAAAAACAACCGTGGATTTGGCAACACTGATGGCAGCACTCACTAACTTGCTTGAGTACTCCTCTCTGTACCAATCACAACAGGCTTGTCCAGACGACTAATCAGAGAAGAGTAGGCTTACAGAAGGGAGGGGTTTACAGATCTTACGCTCAGAACTGATTGAACAAATCATTTCGAAATCATTGAGAAATGACTATGTCTAAATGCATATTAATGAGAAAATTACAATGTTTTCTGACCTTAAATGCATTTTAACCTGTTGTAGGGGAGGGAGACTTTGACAGAATTTTTTTTTTTTTTTAAATAATAAAACTTTTTCCTTTACCCTGAAATTTTTAACTTGACTGAAAGTTTTGGTTAAAAGCCAATTATACTAACTTGTCTCTGCAGCCATCAGTGCAGTCACAGCCCACCAGGAAGTCTGTGCTGGTGTTAATAAAGACTCCATCTTCTGGGATCCTCTCTTTACTGTAGGCCACCCTAGGTGGAGGAGTGTTGTCGATCTCATTCACACAGGACAAGGGAATGTCTTCGCGACCACCTGTGATGTCCCGGATGAAGTAGAACGGCCTCTGGGGTTGGAATCGACGGTCCACCAGCACATATGGGTCCAGACAAAACATCTCCAAAAAGATGAAGTCACAGTGTGTCTGGAAGAGGTAGCGCTGGATTTCTGCCATATTTCTCAGACTCAAGCCACACGGGGACTTGTAGATGACATGGAATGACATCTGAGGGAGAGAGAGGAAGAAAGTCAATAAATTAGTAAGTGTGTTTGAATCGACTCATCCATTGAAAAATACTTCAGGAATGTTAGTTTCTAATTTGGGCAACTTTCACTGGAAAAAAGGCCCATTGTGCATTATTAATACTATAGTAATGCATAAAGCACAGTTCACACATAAGTCACTTTCAAATCAAGCAGCTTTGTTTATCAACTTGAACTTGATGCAAAATCTCCATGGGGAAATCTTTCGCCCTCACACAAAACTTCTGATCACTTAGATTCCTATAAACAGATTTTGAACGCAAAATTTTGCTGAACTGCTGTTGCACCACAACCTTAAGACATACAAACCTTGCGGTTAAGGCGTCTGCGGGCAGTCATACGGCGAAACTCATAGAGCAATGGAGTAAGAAGTGGATTACGTCCTCGATGCAGGTTGTGACGGGTGGGTCGGATGCGCTTTAGACAGTCTGGCGTGCAGTTGTGCATAAGGTAGAAGAGTCTGTCATTTGGAGCCTGGTAAGATGGCTCCTGAGGAATACGTTCACTGGTGTAGCTTGACACAGTTGTCTGCAAATTATGCGGAGCTGGTGTGATTGGTGTCAGTGTATGCACAGGTCCAGACTGCAGAAGAAAGAGCCTGCAAGAAAGAGTACACTGTGTTTCCCAAAATATATTTATTATATTTAAATACACTACAAAATACACTGATGGTTGAGCAGGCAGTCTGCACTATAGGATAACACAATATGGTTTTAAAAATCAGAACCACCCGAGACACTAATACTAAGCACAAATGCTGACAGAGAGGCAAAGTCCAAAAATGTGGCATATACAGTGTTAAGCAGATACATAGATCACAGCAGTAACAAGTACCAAGTGCCTGGTTGTCACACTAACCTGGAAGTATTAGTTTGGTGAACAGTGCCAATTAGTGCTTTGGGCTGAAGGTCAGTGGTCACGGCCTGACGAGGCTGGAGTGCAACCTGACCAGTGCTTTTTTTAGCCATTTGACTCTTTAAACTAGGACTCCTGAAATGGAAGAGACATAGATAAACATGGTTTAACACTTAACCTGGATTAATAAATGCAATATTATCAAAGAACAGCAGCTCTTGAAGCACCCACTCGGTGCGGGAAGGCTGTAGGGGTCCTGCAGCCATAGGCTGAGCTGGTGGGATCTGTGGGGCTACAGGCCGACTGGAAGCAGAAGCACTGTTATCACTAGTGTACTGCACAACAGGTCCCTTCGTCCTCAATGCTCCTAAAAACACATACACAGTTTTAGTAAGATAAGAATCGGACAGACCAGTAGCAGTCAGTTGCAATAAAAACTGTTTGCACATAAAATTTCACATAAAATTGTACAAATTAATGCATATTTCACAGGGCTCCAGACTGCGACCAAAAATATTAATTTAAGAGTGACATTTTTGCTGAGTTTGCACAGTGGCAACTATAGAAATGTATGTCATATATTTAAGTCATATATGTTATGACTTAAAATTTGCATGCCTCTTTTGTGTTTTGTTATCACATCTTTTGTTATATTGATGTAATAAACTGAGACGATGCGCATCAAAGTTTTAGTGGGGGAAAAAAAAACAAACAAACAAACAAAAAAAAAAACACCTGCTAAAATCAGTTCCAGTTGTGACAACATGAGGGAGATCAAAAATGACGGGCACATGCTAAGTAAAAGTGAATTGCAAAAAAGTAGTGTCTATTTAGAGCACAACTTGAACAAATACAGGTAAAGCTGTCAGCTGTGAGGATATCAATACTGTTAACAATTCTCATTTATAATCTATACTAAAACGGCTGCTTCTTGTTATCAAGATATATAGTCTACTGTTAATGCCAACTTTATATTATTTTTTGCGCATCTGCCATCCAGTAATCGCAATAAGCTCTGTTACCTTTTAATAAACAAAAAGTATCAGCTTTAAAATTACTAAAGTTAAACATTAAATACCGATTTGGCGCTCATAAATGTAGCATGAGAGATCGCTCTAGCGCCTCGGTTCAAGTGGTAAGTTACGTGAACCAATCATATCTTTGTCTTTACTAGTGTAAGAAACTATAAGACAGCCGACAATACAAATTTATGAAATGTTTTTTTGTAATCAGGCAATTTCAAACTGCGGAAAACATGTAAACAATGCTACGTGACAATTTACCTCAGAATAAGCATTTGGTGTTCAGAAACTCTTCAGTCAGCTAGAAAAAAAATAACTATATAAGGAGCATTTTTCTAAATATGTGTTATCTTGCACAGAGCTGTTCATATTTTCACCTGATCTGTTGTCTACATAAGAAAGAATGTAAGGAGCAAAAGATAAAATTCAACACCTCCAATGAAACTGCACGTTACTATTTATTCTGCAGCACTTAAACTAATTTGGCACTCTTTTGTTTCTTATAGGAGCTATTTTTTTCATCTGGAGCCCTGCATAAAATATAAAAGACAAATAAACATAGCCAAACACAAAGCAATCTGTTACCCATATTAGGCCGCTGTCTTTGTTGACCAGCCATTTTCTTCTCTTGACTGTTAGCTGTGTTCATTTTCAGATTAAACATGGGTTCTAGTCTTGTAGACCCACGATAAATCCACTCACTCCGCTTATCATCCTGCAATATTGAATAAACAATACTGATTGCTGAGGGATGATTAAAGAAATCTAACAACAAATGAACTATAAGAAATCTTTAACTATAACAGTTTCAGCTAGATGTGATGCTGAGCTGACCAGGAAAAGCATTTTGACAAGGCTGCCATCCACTTCTTCCACACGACTTTTCCACCACGTTCCCTCCCATTCCGTCTTTATGATTTGTCCCGGCTTCAACAGCACCATGGGTCTGTTGGGATACGACGTGATGTACTCCTCAATGAAATCCCTGCATGATGCATCCTCAATATCCTCCCAGGTCTTTTTTACTGAGTACAAACAGGGAAAGAGACAAAAATGCAGACTAATATTTATTTTTTAATAGTTAATAATTTATAAATTAATAAAATAAGTTCATTTATTTAATTTATTATTATTGATATTTTATAAATATTTATGTGATATGTTAAATTTGAAAGGTCACTCAATGAAAAATAAAATCACTTGAAAATATCAGCAGTGCTTAATACTACATTATAAGAGAAAAGGCAAAAACAGAAATTACTGGAAACTTTTTAAAAAAAAGTTTTAAAGTTTAAAAGCTTAAGTTTCTCACATGGTCTGCAGATTGGGTAGAGCTCCGGCAGGCCCACATATGAGGCATAACCGTCATCGAAAAAGATCAGGAACCTACAACACATTCAATCAGTAAGCAATGCCTTCCATCCGTCAGTAACGTTTTAAGATCTTCTGTTCAGATTCTTACCTCATGCGGTTCTTGCTGTTGGGCATCTCAGCAACTACACCTGCATAGAGCCAGACTTGATTGCCATCCTTGTACCTGGCGACAACACGGGCACCAACAAAGAGTCTCTCCAGTGTTGGGTGGTAATCAAATGCCACGTGGTTCCCAGAAAGAAGACTCTTGCCTTTATTCTCAAACTTCACCTTGTACTTAAAATTGTTTCCTGTGAAAATTTGATATTGAAAAGTAGAATTAAGCTTTTTGATTACATTTTATTTTTCATATACACACACATAGCAGGCTGAAATGTACAGTAAAATCCCAGAGAATGATTTTTCAATCCAGGCAATAAACTCTGTGCACTTACCCACTTGTTTGATGGCAACAAGTGTTCCACGATGCCAAGTCTTGGTTCGTTTTTTACCCAAAAGTGTCATGTTGATTTTAATATTGTCCTGTTTTAAATTAGGGTTTGGTTGAGTGGGTGCATTCCTTGGACCTGAGGACATAAACACTGCAGGAACAGCCAGAGCACCATGGGATTGTGTGGGAGGTGCCACTGCTTTAGCTGGTGTGATACTTGATTGGGTTGTTCTGTTGACAGACTGGGCCAGGTTTTGTACCTGCTGAGATGTTCTTTGAAGAGCAGCCGAAGCCTCCTTAAACTTTAAATAAAATACAGACACAACACACAAAAAGGAAACATCAACTAAAGCACCTGAAAAATAGCTTCATGAAGTGCTAACAGTACAGCATTACATATTGTATCATATAGTACAGCTTTCTGACTCTGCATAGACAGCAACACAAAGCATTGTGGTACTCTCGTAAACATCATAAAGTCAAAGACTGACATGGAAGAGTAGAAACAGTTGAATAATCATTATTTTTTGTTTTCTTTGCACACAGAAAGTATTCTTGTGGCTTCATATAATTACAGTTGAAGCCCAGATGTCACATGGACTTTTTTTTAACAGTGTCTTTACTACCTTTCTGGGCCTTCAACATGTCAGTTGTGTTGCTGTCTATGCAGGGTCAGAAAGCTCTTGGATTTCATCAAAAATATCTTTAATTTGTGTTCTGAAGATAAACAAAGGTCTTACGGGTTTGAAACAACATGAGGGTGAGTAATTAATAACAGAATTTTCATTTTGGGGGGGAACTATTTCTTTAAACTTCACTACACCTTTAGGTTGTTTTGCAAGTGTTACAAATGAAATGCTCCTCTTACCGCTGAGTCCTTGGCTGGAGTTACAACCTTCTTGGGAGGAACCACTGTGGAGGAAGTCATGCTGTTACTGTACACATTTTACATCTATAAAATGAAATGAATGAAATATAGCGTCTAACTTACCACATCCCACAGCAATGACATCGTCGTCGTCATCATCATCAATCTCAATGACCTCAGAAGTTTTAGCTCCGCCTCCTCCCTCATCCTCCGAGCTGCTCTCACGATACACTAGACCCATATTACTGTACACTTCCTTCACCAGAGCTTCACACTGAACCACAGACCTTTGAAAACAGTCATGTATTTATTACATTTTTAGCTCATAAAAAGAAGGGTTTTGGATAATTAATCATGTTCTCATAACCTAAAGTACTGGCTTGTTCTAATTGTTCTAATTTGTTTTCTTTGTGGCTTCATAAAATTACAGTTGAACTGATGTCACGTGGACTATTTTAACAATGTCCTTACTACCTTTCCAAGCCTTGAATGTGGAGTTGAGTTGCTGTCTATGCAGGTCCAGAAAGCTCTCAGATTTCATCAAAAATATCTTAATTTGTGTTCCAAAGGTAAACTATCCCTTCAAAGAATAGAAAAATGGACCTACAGCTATTGATAGAGTAGAAACTTACACCTGCTGAACTTGTATTTTTGTTTATCATATCGGGTGCTGAAGTTGTTTACCATATGATATTAAAAAATTAGCATGTTGCATAAAGGGTTGAATATTTCTCAAGAAACTTATAAGAAACAGTTTGGCTGTTTGCCTGAAGCCTCACTGATTTTAGTTTTTCACTCCACTTTTAGGTGTTCGTCTCAGCGCATCAATTCTCACACTTTAAACTTACTCTGAGGCATTGGAGCAAAGAGCATCCATATCAGCGACCTCCTTTTCCCTCTGCTCAACCCATTCCTGCAGCTGCTCCAGCTGAGCTTTCCTCTGCTGCACGGCCTCACTGCTGTCCACCTGCTCCTCGATCCACTTGCGCAGCTCATCCAAAGACACCCCTAACTCCTCCTCCAACTCCGGATCCAATTCCATATCCATCCCTGAGGCCAAACTGGCATCCACCTCCATAACTCTGAAAGAAAGTAAAAACAATGTTAACATGTCACAGCAGGAATCATAAAACAACATCTCAAAACTGTATTATGTAGCTCAACTGGTAGACAGCTACATTTCCCATCAACTGTGGATCACTCCTGCATATTGGCTTGGAGGAACTCATTACTACAACATTTCAATCATAAGGTCAGAAATTTACCTTGGTCATTACGATTTTGTATTCTTTCAGTTGAAAGTTAAAGGGAAAGTTTTCAACCAGTTTTTTTTTATTGTTACAATGTCTTTTATTAAACTTATTTTAATAAACCTCATTTTGCCAGCACAAATGACCCCTTTAAGGGGGTTAACAATCCCACATTACTCTACAGCAATATTTAGTCTTGAAACATTTTGCTCAATAGTTATTAAACAAAAAATGCATGTTTTATTTGATACAAGACAAAGGAAGGCTGTACTGTGCCTGCTCAAAATGCCCTGTAACATCGCAATGTCACATTAAAGCAAGACTGTTTTATGTCTGCTGCCCAAAAGTACACAGTTTTAATTTGTAAATGCATGTATGCCACAATGTCTAAATGCCACTTCAGAAGCTCTTATGACTGAGCCACCTTTGCATTGCAATGTGGCACTAATCTAATTTTCCTTATGATTGTAAATGACATACAAAACATCAGATATGCTGTTGCAAATATAACGTTACATCACATGAACAAAGTGACCTTTCTGTAACAATGAATTGACTTTGGTATATGTTAACACAACCTCTCTGATCATGCAGATATCATTGGTGTGAATGGCATTTTAACTGGCATTCATTTGATAAGTTGAAAAGCTGTATTCACAACTCCTGAAAATGGTCCGTATGTGTAACACACTTCAACCTCAGTTCCTGCAAGCAGGACCCCTAAACGGCGCGCAATCCACGGATGAAAGGGCTGAACAGATGATTTTGTATATTTCTACTAAAAAAATGTAAATGCACAAGCTGCACTTTAACGTTAGATGTATTAAAAGGCCAATATACGAACACATAAACAAAGGATCTGTAAAATGCAGAATATCGAGTGGGCTTTATTGAATTGTGTTGATGCTAACTGTGTTAGCTTACCTCCCCTAACGTGAGTGTTCCTCCAGCTCTATTGCAGATTCCTCCTTTTCACCGTGCATTAACTGAACAGAAAACCAACAATAGTACGTTTACAGCTTTTTCTTATACCACAGGCATTTTAATGTAATTGTTTTTATTTGAAAATAAATTTTCCAGTCCTCGAACACCTCGCACACCAAAAACTCAATGAATGTGTTTGGCTGATGACGATGCTACGAGCTGACCAATTGGCTTTTGCGTGAGGAGTGAATGGCAGGTAAAGTGACCAATTAGGTGCAAGAAAAATACCTGGGCACGCCCCCACGATGCAACACGCTGTGAGATGGAAAGATGCCTGCCCTACAGGACTGCACTTAACCACACAATGTGAATCAAACACAATTTAGCCCCTTAAAAAACAATCAATACAACTAAAATATATATTAAAATAATTTATTGAAATACTGGCTATACTGCAACATTAACTGATAGCTCAGTATTAATAAATGCAAAACTTTTTTTTTTTTTTAAATAAAAATACGTGTAGGCCCATAGCCACAACCAATGCAAAAACCTACTGTACACACTGTTCACGTATTATTAGTGAAACAAGAATTTCATTGTTGACTTATGTTGAACCATTTTGTTATATGAAAGTCAGATTGCAACTATCATGCATTTTTTTATTTATGTTAAAGGCGCATTTCAGTATTTTGTCCCCACATTGAAATATTTTACACATAAAGTAATAAATACTGTGCTTTTACAGATTTCACATGAGATGAATACAGACTCCATTTTAATTTTTTATTAATTGTTTATTAGCTAATTGCCGAATCTTGTGATTTGAAATGGTAGGTAATAGCATTTTTTAGAGTTTAGTGAATCATAATATTTTCTTATATATTTATTATTATAATATAATACTTATAATATTTTAACCTCTTTTGCAAAGTTATGTAAATGTATTTTTATTATTTTATCTTTTTTTTTTTTTTTTACTATTAGTATTTTATTTATTTATTTGTTTATTGTAATACATTTCATCTTCATTTTGTAATTCAAATTTACCTACTGTCATACGGTGTATATACCTTATAGTTGTTTCTGCCTTATGTATTTGCAACTGTGTATTTTGATATTTCCTGTTTTGGTTGTATAACATTGTATAACTGTTACGCATTCATTACAGCCATTTGAAAAACACTACTATCTAATGTTGTTATGACAAGAAAAAATTACAGCTGTTTTAAAGACTGCATTTATATAATATTCAAATGTATAATTTATAATAAAATTTATAATAAAATTCAAATGGAAAAAGTTAACCCTTCAAATAGGACACTATGACGCGGTTCAAACAATTCATTCAAAAGATCCGACTCGGTGAAACGATTCTTTGACGTCGCTATAGCTTACTACTGTACATAGCTGAACAACGTAGACTTGCTCCGTCATAAACACACGCACGTACATTGAAGTTATAAATAATTGGCTGCATAAAGCTGTAAAAACCAGCTTGGACTTTCTCGTCCCGTTTAAGTAAGTGTGTGTGGTTATAATGGGGATAAACTCCGTTTTGCCCCTGTGACATGCAACAGGTAACTTTACGCATTGAAAAATAGCTGCATCATAATTTCACGATAACGGCCACCTTTGTGAAACAACACAGGCAAACTAAAGTTAAGCATAAGAAATCAACTGCTCTATTTTCTCTATTTGACTTCTGACAATATCGACATTTGCATGTGTACACTGGAAAGACACGTTTTTTTTTCTTCAGAGGTGACGCAAATGCTGTGCGCCGTCCTGGGTCACTCCAGGAGTAGACGAGAATATTTGGCCAGGTAAAAAAAAGTTTTACGCTTGCACACATAAAGCAACAATACACGCATTTATCGCTTTGCATTCACTATAAATATATATGCGGACTTATAACTGCCATCATCATCTTATGAACTTCTTGTTTGTTGTATTATCGACGTCAGACGCTGCAGACTGCGCATTAAGCTAATCTACTGTAAGTTAGCTGTTGAGCTAGGCACTTTAGCAAGACTATTATATTTGACAGATACGATTCATAATGACAAACTTCAGACTGACAGTTATTGCAGAACTGCATTCTCTGTGAAAATAGGTGACCGTGCAGTCGTGCAAAAAACAACTCATATACTTTTGGGTTAGTTAGCATATGGAAAGACTACTGTAAGTTCATATTTACATATCCAGTTATAAACGCGTGCACTACCTGGTTCTCCGTACATTTACAGAATAAATTGCATCTGGGCAAAGCTACTGCATAAACATAAAATGTCATATGCAGAATACCTAATGTTATTGATAACCTACTTCCTGTAACAGCTGACGTTTATTTCCAATTTACGTTTGTTTTCGTCTATTTAAAATAGCTATTATAGATATGTACACACATAGATTCTTATATTTGTTGTTTATGACAAGCATATTATGTGTCTTTTTTTCGTGTTTTCCAAATGTTGATGCATCTGAACACATTTTTTACATAATTTATTTTCTACATTAAGAACAACTGATTTTATCTGTGCTTTGGTGATGTCTTGTAATGCAGGTATTTATCATCCACATGGTAATGGGGGACATGAAGACACCTGATTTTGATGACCTGCTGGCAGCGTTTGACATTCCAGACATTGATGCCAAAGAAGCAATTCAGTCTGACACTGATGGTAATCATAATGAGCGCAGTGGAGTTGTTGGAAAAGAGAGCAGTGGAAGTCCATGCCTGAGACCTCCAGAAAGCCCTGAGCCTGTTTCTCCTCATAATGACCCCTCCATGGTCAGTGTGATTGTGAAAAACAGTGTACATTCTGATGACAAGACTGAAGGGAATGTAACTGGGGACATTTCTGGTGCTGATGCATCACATGTGTCTCCCCAGAAGGATCCCAGCGAAGATGGCCTGGTGCCTCCAGATCCATTCATCTATAATGGACTCAAATCAGTCTCAGAAAGGGATACAGAACATTCTTCACCACCAACTCTGACTAAGATGCAGCCCAATGGGCAACTTTGGTCTCTGTCTGCTCCAAGTGTTAGTAGTGATGACAACAAAGATGGCATTTCTCCTAAACACCCTTCTAACACATTCTCTCCACCTCAGTCTTTACCCCTGCCTGATCCCCCCATCTTATCTTCGCATTTAATTGGTCCAAACTTTCCTCCAAGAGTTGATTGTGAGGAATCACAACCATTAAATGGCGCTTTGAAAGCAGGAATGCGTCGACACTTATCTGAAGATGAAGAATCTGAACCAGACCTTGGTAGCCCTGCACTTGTTATACAAGAAAGCCCGGATTCCCAGCTGTGCTCTGCTCCTAAGGTACCACGCTTGCAGCGGTCTCCTTCAAGTGTGTTTCAGCCACCCTCTCCCTCGTCCCCTTCCTTACCAGTTAGTAACACTCAAATTGAGGAGCCCTCAGTCCAGCGTCCAACACTTCTCCAATCCAGCATCAACCCAACATCTCTGACCTCCACAAATGATCTGCCAGTTGAAGAAAAAGACGTGGAGCACATAATCGAGGAGAGAGATTCTCCAGAAAGCCCTGAGCCAGAAATCCCTCAACCTCAAACATCTCTGGCATCAATTCAACAAGAAGCCAATGAGCCAGAACAGAAGGTCAGAAAGGAGGAAGCCCCTCAAGATCAAGGTATTGACATGAACGTAAGTGTTCTGGAGAAGAGTGGTCTAAAAATAGATGATGATGGAGCTGAGGAAACAGAAAAGAAATCCGTGGAGCCTAGTTTGGTAGATGTCAGCAAGACCTCCTCCAAGCCTATCAAAGTCAAAATCAAGACTGTCAAAACATCTGCTGGAAACATCACACGTACTGTATCTAAAGTGGCTCCCAAAGGAGGGACCTCGAAGGGTCCTGGTGGCTCTAAAGTTCAAGCAGGAGCCCATAGGATTCAGAGGTCTGGTGCTGCTCCTCAACGGCTAACTCAGGGTTCAAAGGTGACGATGTTGCCGGTGTCCACCCTTCAGGATGCCAGCACAGCTATGTTATTTGCAGCCAGTAAGGCACAGAATCAAATGGCCACCAGTCTTTCCAGCACTGCAGTCAAGATCACCAGAACATCAACCCTCCCCTCCATCACTTCTTCACAAATGCCTGGGGTTCGCTCTTTGGGGCAGAAAACGATGAATGGAAATCCTGGGACAGCCAAACCAGCGTCCATTGTGAACAGCCCGGGAGCTGTGATTTCACGCAGCCAATCTAGCCTTGTTGAGGCCTTCAACAAAATCCTAAACAGTAAGAATCCACTGCCAAGTTACCAGCCAGACCTCTCCATCCCGCCTCCCCCAGAATGGGGTCTTCGATTGCCCTCAACAGGATATCGATGCCTTGAATGCGGGGATGCGTTCGCTCTGGAGCGCAGCCTGGCGAGGCACTACGATCGACGCTCTATGAGGATTGAGGTGACCTGTAACCACTGCTCCAAACGCCTGGCTTTCTTTAACAAGTGCAGCTTGCTGCTCCATGCACGAGAGCACAAGGATAAGGGGCTGGTTATGCAGTGCTCACATCTTGTCATGAGTTCCGTCAGTGTGGAGCAGATGATTGGCCAGCAGGATACGGTGCCTATAGGTTTGTTTTTCTATCAGTGTCAGTGTATTTATAGACATACTTGTATGGCCTTTTTTAAAAAACTCACTATATTTTAAGACATTATGAACAAACAAGACTTAT
Source organism: Labeo rohita (assembly GCF_022985175.1). Lineage (NCBI taxonomy): Eukaryota > Metazoa > Chordata > Actinopteri > Cypriniformes > Cyprinidae > Labeo > Labeo rohita. The sequence continues at coordinate 21,223,004 of NC_066884.1, read as the reverse complement.
GAGTGAAGGAGTAAATATTTTAGGTTTACGTTACACATTTTGGTTCAGGCATTGTCAAAATAAGGTCCACACAGGGAAGAAATGCGGTCTGTGGAAAATTTGAGTAAAAAATAGGGTAAAATAAATGTATTTTAAATGTTAAATTAGAATCAATTAGATCAATTTTAACACACATTATTTCTTTTTTTAATTTTGGTGTCTAAAAACTGTTTAGAAATCCTGACATTTGTGACTACAGTTATTTTATTCTGTTGAAATCCCTAGATATTAACATTTGAAATTTGCATGAAGTTTTGTGGAAAAAATATTCATACTTTGTTGTGGTTTTTTATTTTCTCTTGCCACTTGTCACTCTTGTCACTTTTTGCTTGCTAATAGTTAGTGCTCTCAAATCGATTTATCGTGATTAATCAGATAATCACATCCAAAATAAAAGTTTGTATTTGAATATGCATCTAAATATTTGTTAAATCTACACATGTATGTGTGTGTATTTATATGTGCATATAAATATACACAGTACAAACATATATTATGCAAACACAAACTTTTATTGTGGATGCGATTAGTCACGATTAATAGATTTGACAGCACTACTAATAATTTTCCCACACAGTCAAAACAGATTTTTACACTACTGCTCAAAAGGTTGGGTCAGTAATTTTTTTTTTTTTTTTTTTGCTAATTTAATTCAGTATGGATGCAATAATTTGAATAAAATTGACATGAAAGACATTTATAATGTTACAATATAATTAATGGTGTTCTTTTGAATTTTTGTATAAATGAATCCTGAAAAAAATGTCCAAAAATATTAAGCTGCACAGCTGTTTCGATAATAATAAAATAATTAAAATGATTTCTGAAGAATAATGTGATAGTGAAGACTGGAGTAATGGTAAAAGGAACAAAGTGCTTTTAAACAACAATTGAAATTTGTTATTTTTAGCACTGTTGATAATAAAAGTAATAAATCAGCATTTTAGAATGATTTCTGAAGGATCATGTGGCACTGGAAATCAGCTTTGCATCACAGGAATAAATTATATTTTAAAATAGATTGAAACAGAAAACCATTATTTTAAACTGTAGTAATATTTTACAATATTATATTTTTTTCTGTATTTTTGATCAAGTAAATGCAGCCTTGATGGCCATAAGAGAATTCTTTAAAAAACATTACAAATCTTACTGCTCCCAGCCTTTTGAACTGCAGTGTGCCTACTTTTATATTTTAGGAATGGAATTCCTCACAAAGGGATCATCATACTTCAGGGACCTTGGTATCAAAACATTTAGAAACTCCTTGTCTGGATAAACTTTGAGTCTTAATTTGACCTTACTGTTTTCTTTGTGTCTAAACAAAACATTACATTTATAAAACATTCCAGATGTAAAAACAGACTCATATTTGTAGGTAACAGTAGGAGTTGTGCACACAGGGATCAGTGCAGAAATCAACCAGTCACTGTCTCGATCCACAGGGAATCCGTGCACTTCAAAACAAAGGACTCAAGCATTGATGTGGAATAATTCAGCTGGGGCTTCTTTCTGCACGCTTTTTCAAAGAACAGTCTCTGGGCTCTTTACGTTGCAAAAGTATTCTTTAGGGAGCAGAACTATAAATCATAGTAGCTTTACAGTGTTGTAGATAATTGACCATGATAATCTACATTAGTGTATTTTATTAATAACACATGTTCATTTCAGAATGATTTAGCTAATGTATATATGTGCTTACAGTACAGTCTCTGTTACAGGTGTACTCGCTCCAGCTGCCTCCGCTCTGTCTGCCGTTAAAGAAAGTGGTGTCCATCTGTCACAATCTTCTGATAACAGGTAATTGCACGCTGTCAGATGAAGTTTGGTTTTTATGTTTGAATGAGTAAGAAATAAAGGAAAGCGTAGTTGTTCTAATGAAATGAATGGAGACTGAGTGATTAAGATGCTGCCTTGTATGTTTGTACACTCAATGTTCTCAGCTGTCCAGAGTGTTGGAGTCCATTCAAAGGGAAGGCAGAAATAGTAGCACACTTTCAAGAGGTGGAGCCTGGTGGCACGGAAACGGTGAGTAAGTGCATGTGTAGGAGTCAGGACAATAGTGAGACTTTTTTTTCGTATTGTGTATTTGGGCCAGTAGTTTTGCAGTAGTGTAGACTTGCGTTTGCCCTGCTAACATTTTTCGAAAAATGTCCTACATGGAAAATATGTTTACATTTTTCATTACAGTTTTTAATTAATATTATTTAACATTAAAATAAGTAATAAAAATGTACAAAATTGTTATTGGAAATTGTTAATATTAAAGAAATTGTTGTTTCGTTCGGTTGTTGTCAATCATAGCAATGACTCTGGCATATTTAGCGGATTTACTCGCATCATTTTTTACACTCGCGTTTGTCATTCTTGAAACTGTGTACATGGACGTTTGGTCCTCTTAGACAAACAAACCTTTTCTTTGAATTGTGAATGGATTATGTAGAAAAATGAGTAAAGGACGACACAGTACAGTTGACCGGAAATGACTAAGCTGGCTTGTCTAAAACAAGGAAGTAATGTGTGCATATGGTTAATTACGCTGCTATCTATGGAGGATCAGAAAGCTTTTAGATTTCATCAAAAAATATCTTAATTTGTGTTCCAATGATACAAAGGTTTTTCATTATACCTTTAAAAGTGATTAATAATATAAATATTAATATTATTTACATTTTGATTTCTCTCTAGTGTTGTATGCAGTGTTCTCCTCCGATGCCATTGTGGAATTCATGTAGTGCTGCGGCTCACCGTCGTTTACATCAGCAGCTCCCTCCACTGGTTTGCCCTGAATGTGGTGTCATCTGTCAGATTCACGACCTCAACACCCATCTGAATCAAACCTGCCTGCACTACTCGCGGCGCCTTGGATATAGGTATCATACAGGTGCCATATAGGTGCCAGAGTACTCTTAAAACCCCTGTTTCATCTATTAGTTTCAAAAGTGCAATTTCATGTTCAATCTCTCTCATTTTCATTGCAGATGTGCCTGTTGTCATTTGGTGTTTGGAGGAATGAATAGTTTAAATGCTGTGAAGACTCACATGCAGACAGCTCACTGTGAAGTCTTCCATAAATGCCCCTCCTGCCCCATGGCTTTCAAATCTTCCTCAGGTGCTGAAGCCCACTGCGCCTCCCAGCATCCTGACCTCCCTGAGACAGCAAGACAGTCCAAGTAAGTGTATGTTGGGGAAATTATTTTGAAACTGTAGCTAAAGGGGACATCGGATGCCCATTTTTCCACAAGTTGCTATGATTCTTTAGGGTCTTCATGAAATGTCTGCAGCATACTTTGGTTAAAATTCTTCATTGGTTGTGTAAAACAACACCCTTTTTACCTGTCAAAAACAGCTCTGTTTACAGCGACCCATTTCGGTGCATGTCTCTTTAAATGATAATAAGTGCGTTACCAATCAAAAACAAAACAAACTACAAAACCGACTACAAAACACCTGCATTTCTTACGAGACATTGTCGTCGCTACAGCTGCTCCAGCGCAGAGAAAATGATGGACAGTATGACTACTCAGAAAACCAAAATGGCTTGATCATTGAGTTTAGTTTTTTTGGGGATTAAAAAAAAAAAAGGAGTGAATGTTTTTTTTATCATTGTAATGTGATTGTGTCCACACTGCTAAGACACGTTTATATGCAAACACCACGTAAAAGTCAATTTTGCATCTGATGTCCCCCTTAAACTGCAGTCAAAAAATAATAATAATAATAATTTGAAAATGCACTTTTTTTTGATGTGCTAAAACCATTGTTTTTTGTGACAGGGAGATCTATAAATGTGTGATGTGTCGGACTGTTTTTACTCAAAAATCATTGCTCAGCATCCATATTGACACTCACCTAGCCAAACAGAAGATGAACGTCTTTAAATGTCCCGACTGTAACAAGCTGTTCACGCAGAGAGGTTCCCTTCTTGAGCATGTTAAGGTTTGCTTTCTGTTCGGTTAAACAAAAATAAGCTCTATTCGTTGACATTTTGAGTGTTTGATCTAATTGTAATTTGTCTCTAGAATTCTCACAGGGACTCTATTCATGACACATCAGCACAGAACAATTTGGTAAAGATGGAGAGCTCTGATGGGGAGGAGTGGGGACGGGATGAAGACGAGGACAGAGGAAGAATGGCAAGAGAGGATGGAAACTCTGCTACCCAGAGCTGGAGCTGCTCACAGTGCCAGACGCACTACACAGACAAAGAGAACTACATCACCCACATGTCTGAGCAGCATGGCAAGGTCAGGATTTCATCAGGCAGAACTCAACAATAAGGAGATTACTTGTGCTGACAAAAGCTGACAAAATGTTTCAATATCCTTACCTCAAAAAATATACAGAACATTTTTAATAGTCTACTGGTGTTAAAACTTCAGTCATTTTGAATTTGAATTATCTTTACTTTTGAGATTTTTTTTTTAAAGCATTTTACTCATATTATTTCTGAACCTATAATATGTATAAGACAAGTTTGTACAAGATGTATCTTTTCGGTGAAGATATTTAAATGTTTTATTTAACATTTACCATTTTATCATGTTGACATCTTCATGTGCACTTGGAATAGAATTTTCTTTAACTAGAGGGTTAGTAAAGAAAAGGTTACTTGAATCATGTTGTAGTTACATTTTCAAGATTACTTGAATTAATGAAAAATTGAGAATCGGTCAAATGTTCTGAAAAAATCGAGATTTACATTTTTGCCATATCGCCAAGCCCTGGCTTAAACATGGTGTCTCATCATGATTCAACTCTATAATACCTGTATTAATGCTTTACAAAAATCACACTGTCATTTTGTGTCAATGTTTTTTGTTAAAGGAACTGAAGAAGTTTCCATGCACTCTTTGCGAAGGGTCTTTCTCATCATCCTCAAGTTTAAGACGCCACATTCGTGTCAAGCACAAAGGCATCAAAAGAGCGTTTTATTGCCAGTAAGTATAAAACCTGCTTTAAATGTTTGAATAGGTTGTAGAACAAAATTTCAAATATTTGCAAACAAATCATGTTAACCTTTTCTCACAAGTACTGTAATTTTAAGTATGCCTTAATTGTCCACATTTAGCAGTCTTTATATATATATATATATATATATACTTGTGTGGTGCGACACTACTGTCAGATCCAGTATTGTCAGCACAGCATCATCATTCTGAAAATTATGTGTCGAATTGTGCCTTGTTTATAAACAAATACAGGGTAAAATTAAAGGAGAAGTCCACTTTCAGAACAACAATTTACAAATAATTTCCTCACCCGCTTGTCATCCAGGATGTTTATGTCTTTCTGTCTTCAGTCGTGAAGAAATTATGGTTTTTGAGGAAAACATTTCAGCATTTTTCTCCATATAATGAACTTCATTGGTGCCTCGATTTTGAACTTCCAAAATGTAGTTTAAATGCAGCTTCAAAGGGCTCTAAACGATCCCAGCCAAGGAAGAAAGGTCTTATCTAGCGAAACGATCAGTCTTTTGTTTTTTTTTTTCGAAAAATAAAAAATTGTGTATTTTTTAAGCACAAAAGTAAACAGCGTTTGACTTACTTGCACTTCCTTAGTCTTTGCGCGTTCGCACTGGCTCTGTAGTTCCGCATGACCTTACGACATGATTCCATAGTACGTAGCGTCGTGGATGGGCATACCAGAGCCTGTGCTACACAAGCTTTTGTGCTTAAAAGGTAAACAAATTTTTATTTTCCGAAAAAAAATGACTGATCGTTTCGCTAGATAAGACCTTTCTTCCTCGGCTGGGATTGTTTAGAGCCTTTTGAAACTGCATTTAAACTGCAATTATTACTACTTTTGGAAGTTCAAAATCGGGGCACCATTGAAGTCCATTATATGGAGAAAAATGAAATGAAAATGAAATGCTTTCCTCAAAAAACATAATTTCTTCACGACTGAAGACAGAAAGACATGAACATCTTGGATGATAAGGGGGTGAGTACAATTTTTGTAAATTGTTGGACTTCTCTTTTAAGTGAACAAAGGACTAAGTTCTAACTGACGTGGTCTAGAACTTGAAGGAAGGTATTGCAATGACTGTTTTCCACAAATTGGCACTGTACGGTGTTGTCTTATATTCTGAGCCTGTGTGGACCTGCGTTTGTCTCTCGTTATTTACACTACACGTTTGAATCGGTGGGTATGGCTAAACAGCCAGCAATGTAGAAGCAGGCGTTGATGATCTTCTGCGTTGGCGATGTTTAGCCACACTATTACGTCATAAAGTGGCACATTCCACAAGCTGTCATTTTGGCAGACTGGCTTTGATATAAGCTGTTTTTAGACTAACTAGAACGTTTTGAGTTCTGAAACTTACAGGATGGTTTTTATAGTACAATGACCTCTTATATGTCTAAAGATCAAGGGAGTTTTGATTTTTCATTTTATGACCCTTTTAACACTCATTTCTCTCATTTAAAAGTAATTTACTGTCATTTCTTGTTATGAAGACTGTGTACAGGTGGAAAGAGGAGTTTCAGCAGTAAGCTGATTCTCGAGAAACATATTCAGTCTCAGCATGGAGGAGCAACCACACAGAGTCAGGTAAGAGCTCAAGTACATTCTCAGATAAACAAAACATGTCCAAAGCCATAATCACCTGGCAATGATTTTTGTTGCCTGAGGCCATAGTAACATTTGCATCTGGCTATAGCTTTTGAAATTAAATTACACCTAATATTATCACTGATCATTTAAATGTATTAGGAAATTCAGGGACAAGCAAGTTAACAGAATACAATAGTCTCGTTATTCAGCTTCAGTGTTGATTCAATTCAGAGTCTGTGTCTTAAAATGAATCAGTTATGAAACATTCTATTTGTCAAAGATAAAGTCAGACATTTTCCAGTTTTATTAAGTAACTAAACAGTTTACCCACAGTAAAGCTCATTGAAAGTAAACGACTTCCTGTCTCTCTCACTTTTAGGTAGTTCCTCGAATCACAGATGCAGCTGACAGCTCATCTGAGCATGATGGTGGTCCTGCCACATTTGGGGGCAGAGCCTCAGTTGAAGCAGAAAGCCGATTGGCTGAGAGCAGCCTGACCAGGCCTGGCAGAGGGGCTGCAGTTGAGGAGCAGGAAGTCACAGGGTTCCGCTGCATGCCATGTGGTTTTACCACAGAGGACAGAGAGGAGTTTCTCCAGCATATTGTCTGTCACCGTGAAGGGGGCAGTGGGTTTCAGTGTCAGCAGTGCGGGGCATGTTTCGCATCCTCCCCCTCTCTCAGCAGGCATCTCTTCATCAGCCATCGTGTGCGAGATTCCCCCTCCGATCATGCTCCGATCATGTCTCCTGTCACTGGTTCAAATTCTGTGGCCTCCGACTCTGCAATTACAGCAGGGTCCCCGGGGTCACCCTCGAGTGTAGGGGGAACACAGGTGGAGGATGGGGAAGGTAAGCACACCTGTAAGGTGTGTGGACGTTACTTTAGCAAACCTGCTGATCTTAATACACACTTCAGAACTCACGGCATGGCCTTCATTACTGCGTACAAAACAGACAAACCAGCATAGAGAAATAAAAAAAAAAAAAGGTAATGAAACCTGTCAAGAACATGTCACCCCAAAATCAACAACAAAAAATTTGAAATTATGTTTTTCTTAAAGTGAAGCGTAAGTTTTAGGATTTTTTTATTTAGTGGCACTTCTTTTTTAATTAAAGGCAAAGTCCACTTCCAAAACCAAAATTTACAGATAATGTACTCGCCCCTTATCATCCAAGATGTTTGTCTTTTTTTCTTCAGTCGTAAAAGAAATAGCTTTTTGGGGAAAACATTTCAGGATTTTTTCCATATAATGGACTATGGGCTATGGTGCCCTGAGCTTGAACTTCCTAAAAGCAGTTTAAATGCGGCTTCAAACGATCCCAAATGCGGTTGTAAATAATCCCAGCCGAGGAAGAAGGGACTTACCTAGCGAAACGATCGGTTATTTTCATTAAAAAAATACAATTTATATACTTTTTAATCTCAAACACTTGTCTTGTCTTGCTCTCCCTGAACTCTCTGACTCAAGACAGTTATGTCGAAAAACTCCAATCCAAACTTTTTCGACATACCCTAACTGACATGAACCGGAAAAAAACAAAGTTCAGGCAGAGCAAGACTAGACAAGTGTTTGACATTAAAAAGTATATAAATTGTATTACTTTTATGAAAATAACCAATCATTTCCCTAGATAAGACCCTTCTTCCTTGGCTAGGCTCATTTACAACCGCGTTTGGGATCATTTGAAGCCACATTTAAACTGCATTTTGGAAGTTCAAACTCGGGGTGAGTACATTATCTGTACATTTTTGTTCTGGAAGTGGACTTTTCTTTTAAGCTCATAAATTCTCATTACTGTAATGCTGAAGATGTAATTTTCATTACTGTAATGTAAAAGCATTTTTAATTTATAGATTTTTATTTATATAATTTATAGTTCTTTATGCTGATTTAAATGAAAAAATTACAGCAAACCAATATAACAAAAATTACAGTTTTACCGTAATAAATATCTAAATACAGAAAATGTAAAGAAATAACATGTTAAGATTAAGACAGTTTTGGTGAAAAATACTTAATTGTAATATTTACTTTCATTCAAGTAGATTGAAAATTCTAAATGCAAAATATAATTTCTTGTATTTATTTTTTGCATTTTTGGGGTGATTTTGTGAGATTCAGCATAAAGCATCTATGTAATTAAAAGTCTGCAGATTTTAAACGTTTAGGTTTGTCACAGGCTTTTAACACTCCACATTCTCACTTAAAAACTAGAAAAATACACTGCATCAGGGCAAAACATGTTTGTAATAACATGTAACTGCTAGACAAGTTTTGTAGAGAAGAAAAGTAATACTTTTCAAGTCAGTAGAGAAGAAAAGTAAAACTGTAGAGGAATGATTAGGTTTGATCAACTTAAAAAGTGATTGCAACTAGCTTATATATAGATCTGAGAGGATTGAGAGACACTGTGCATTACATTCTTAACACATTCAGAGTGTCATACACACGTTTACCAGCCCTGCTAAATTCCTGTGCCTACTGTACAGTCCGTTTTTTCTTGTGCGAAATGCAGCTGCTTATAGATAAAATACTGTAATTACTAAAAGTTTAGCACAGCCAAATGCTCCCGAATCAGGTTACTCCTTTGTGCTTGAATTATTTTTATGTTTAATGTTTGTGTTTCTTCTATTTGTGTTTCCACAGAGGCATTAAAATCAGGAAACTTGCTGAATAGTTGCTGATCTTTAGAATGAGAACAAAATAAGTGCCTTCTTCATTAGTCTAAGATTCATTATGTCAATATTACTGTTAAAGGCTGCAAATTAGTTTCTGTTGTGTGTGTGATGGAGAGCTGATAAAGTTTTTATGTTTGCGCTGGAATTGTTTCATTGGTGCCTTACGTATCTCCTGGTTTTCTTTAAAAATGATTAATATAGATTTGTTTTACTGTATCCTTATGCATTTCTTGTTTTTGGCTGTTTCATATTGATTCTGTTGAGATAAATAAAAAAACTGCAATGGCTAAATCACTACTTTATGCCTTGTTATAGCCTCTTGTATATACTCGTTTGATAAACCGATCAATAATAAAAACAAAATAAAACAATTCCCCATAAATTCAAGTTAAGTCCCACAAAACCTAAAGTGGTGCTACTGTATTTTTTAATTAATTATTATTATTATTTTTTTTTTTAAAAAAAAAAAAATGTTCAGCCTAGGATTTATTTTTGCCGGTGTGTTTCTGCTATTTTAAATTACTTTTCTTTTTAATATATTTTATAAATCTCAGCATTATTACTCCAGTGTCACATGATCATTCAGAAATCATTCTAATTATGCTGTTTTCATACTTAGGATTAGTTCACCTCCAGAATAAAAATTTCCTAATAATTTTCACCCCCATGTCATCCAAGATGATCATGTCATTCCGCAGTAGAGAAGAAATTACGTTTTTTGAGGAAAACATTCCAGGATTTTTGTCCATATAGTGGACATATAAAGGTCCAAATTGCAGTTTCAGTGCAGCTTCAAAGGGCTCTACACAATCCCAGCCGAGGAATAAGGGGCTTATCTAGCAAAATGATCTGTCATTTTCTAAAAAAAATTACAAATTATATACTTTAACCACAAATGCTCGTCTTGCACTAGCTTGACTTCATGTATTACATAGTTACATTGGAAAGATCACTCGCGACGTAGGCGGAAGTACCGTTCCAGTGTTCACAAGTGAACATGCAAAGAAAGTCAAACGGCCTTTACCAAAAAATGTAAAACAATGATTTTGGATTTTGAAGTTGGAGGAGTTAGTTTCATCTTGGATGACATTCACTTCCAGAACAACAATTTACAAATAACACCCCCCCCGTCATCCAAGATGTTCATGCCTTTCTTTCTTTCTTCAGTCGTTAAGAAATTATGTTTTTTGAGGAAAACATTTCAGCATTTTTCTCCATATAATGGACTGATATGGTACCCCGATTTTGAACTTCCAAAATGCAGTTTAAATGCGGCTTCAAACGATCACAAATGCGGTTGTAAACTATCCCAGCCAAGGAAGAAGGGTCTTATCTAGTGAAATGATTGGTTATATTCATTTTTAAAAATACAATTTATATACTTTTTAATGCCAAACGCTCATCTTGTCTCACTCTGCCTGGACTGTTTTTTTCCGGTTCATGTCAGTTAGGGTATGTCGAAAAACTCCCATCTCATGTTCTCCCTTAACTTCGCAATTGTCCTATATCGCTGTTTTACCTTTTTTGTTAAGGGTGTTTGATCTTCTTTGTATGTTCACTTTGCAAAGACTGGGTCAGAACTTCTACAGCAATGTAGGATGATTTTGAAATGATTTTTGAAGTTGAGGGAGAAAATACGATCATTTTTCAACATACCCTAAGTGTCTTGAGCTAGAATACACAGAGTTCAGGCAGAGCAAGACAAGACGAGCATTTCAGATTAAAAAGTATTTAAATTGTATTTTTCAAAAAAAATAACGATCATTTCGCTAGATAAGACCTTTCTTCCTCGGCTGGGATCGTTTACAACCGCATTTGGGATCGTTTGAAGCCGCATTTAAACTGCATTTTGGAAGTTCAAAATCGGAGCACCATATCAGTTATTACATGGAGAAAATGCTGAAATGTTTTCCTCAAAAAGCAATTTCTTTACGACTAAAGAAAGAAAGACATGAACATCTTGGATGTGTCTTACTGTCACGTTTGATCAATTTAATGTTTCCTTGCTGAATAAAAGTATTAATTTCTAGTGTACACTGCATTTGCAAGGCATTTGAGTGTTTGGGAGACCAAATGCATTTCCATTTTAGCTTAACTCTTAGACGATAAATGAGCTGTAGTAGCCTTTTTGAATAATTTTCCTAACTTCCCCTTTATGCGACAACACGAGACAGACAAATTAGTTGAGACAAATTACATGGCTTGTGCACCTGACTGAAGGTTGGCACGAACCTAACGTCATCAGAATCTAACCAGTCTGAGTCTGTTTCACCGCATGAGGGTGTGAAAGTCTCATGTTTGACTAATCAAATCTCACACATATTTTCTCTACAGACCTTTATTAACCCTTACGTTTGCGTATAAATGATTACACAACTTCTAATACAAACATTTAACTGGAATTAAATTACTGATAACAATGTTTGACTATTCAAATCTCACACATATTTTCTCTACAGACCTTTAATAACCCTTTTGTTTGCGTATAAATGATTACACAACTTCTAATGCAAACATTTAACTGGAATTAAATAACATAACAAAACTACATTTTTAATGAAGTATACACAGTGTTTAAAGTCTCTCATAGAATAATAGATCTGCATTTGAAAATAGCTAAATAGCAGTATAGTCAAATATAATTTCTCTCTAAAATACATTTAATTAATTAAAGATGGGCTAGACCCAAATTTTATCAAACCACCATCTCACCATCTTTGGCTTTAGTCTAAAGTTTAAATGTGCAATCAGTGACTTTCAAATATAGTTTTAAATATAGTTTTGAAATAAAGCAATTATAACATTTCTTAAATCTATTTGTTTGCTGGTTGATCATACATCAGCATCTGAATCTGCCATCTGACACATAGCATCTGCTCCTTACAGAACGTATCCAAACAACAGCAGCGCAATGGCCTGCATGAGGAGGACAAATCCTGCCATGCTTTCTACTGCTGCACCTGGAGTAGGAAGAGACAATTTGTAAATTTGTTTTTAAATAATTATCATTTAGTAGAATTTTTAAAAAAAATCTGGATGACAATGAGATTATTAATAGTAATTTGTGGGTTACTATTACCAAATAGTAAGAACACTTACCTCCTTTTAGTGGCAATGGGGCTGATCCACCAGAGCCTGGATTGGAGATTCCGGTGGAGTTTACAGCGGGGACTTCAGCACGTGCAGTTTTCAGTCCCACAGCTTCATCCAGTGCAGCCCTTTGATCGACCTTCAGGCCTGCACGCTGAGCCTCTGTTACGGCCGCAGCATTGTCAGGACCCAAAGCCTTCAACTGGCTGACTGACAGTGCCTGAACACAATTGACAAGAGTCACTTTTTCTTTGTTTTCAAAGCAACTCAATTAAAGGGATCCTCCAACCAAAATTAATCATGCCATCCCACATGTATGATTTTCTTTTTTTTTTTTAAGATGAACACAAACTGAGATTAAAGGATTAGTTCATTTCCAGAATCAAAGTTTCTAGAAAATTTATTTACTCTCATGTCATCCAAGATTTTCACGTCTTTCTTTCTTCAGTCGATATTCCAGTATTTTTCTCCATATAGAGGACGTCAATGAGGATCAATCGGATGAAAGCCCAAATTGCAGTTTCAATGCAGCTTCAAAGCCAAGGGGATTCCAGGGATTCCAAGGGTCTTGTCTAGCAAAACGATCGGTCATTTTTCAAGTTTTTATACTTTTTAACCACAAATCCTCATCTTGCACTAGCTCTGTGATGCGCGTCTATTAGGGGTGGGAATCTTCAGGCACTTCACGATCTGATTCCGATTCTGGGAGTCACGATCCGATTCCAGAACGATTCTTGATCTACATTTTTCCCCAAATAATTCTTCTAGTTTATAGTTGGAATTTCTGTGTGTCAGTACTGCCATCTTAAAAGTAGGGGTGTGAATCTTCACTGGTTTTAATGATTCAATTCAATTCCAATTTTCATTATCAACTCAATATCACTATGCATCACATTCTCAGTTTTCAATATTTTTGCACTTGTCTACATTTTGATAAAAATTTTATATCAAATTTATTTTGTGCAAACTTTATTTTCTTTAATTATATAAACAGGCTACTTTTTAAAACAGTCACTTATTTAAAATAAGTGTTCTACACTGTAAAAAACAATTTGTTGAGTCAACTTAAAATAATTTGTAACCTGACTGCCTTAAAATTTTAAGTTCAGTCAACTCAAAAAAAGTTTATTCAACTTGAAATGTTAAATTATACTAAGTGACAACTTAGATATTTGAGTTGAATCAACTTAAAATTTTAAGGCAGCTGGGTTACTTACCCATCTGTTAAGTTTAGCAAACACAAATATCTAAGTTGTTAGTACAACTTATTTTAGTTGACTGAATTTAAAATTTTAAGGCAGCGGGGTAACAAATTATTTTAAGACGACTCAACAAATTGTGTTTTTTATTTTTTACAGTGTATAAGTATCTGAAAGTTTTCAGACAATAGTTATGGGTTTTTCTTTTTTCCTCAGTATTATTGCCGTTTGATTATTACTGATGAGATCATAGACAGTGGCAGCTTTAACAGACTGTATTCACACTAATGCACAGATCTATTTCGATATATCAAATGTTTTGTCCTGCTCTGAAAACATGTGTGACTGTGTGAACATCAATTTTGTATAAAAGTATTTGAAAATGAGAAAGTGCATTTAACCCACATGCTTTCACTCCGACCGCAGAAAGCACTGCGCTGTGAAACCCATTCATTGCAATTGCTTGTGCCGCCTGAGGACGGCTTGTTTCTGCATCGACCAAAGTGCACGCCTAAGCTGCATAAAAAGTTTAAAATAGTTATAGAACGCTTATAGAAATAGAACGCTTTCCGCGTTCAGTGTGAAAGCCGCTTCTTACAGCGCAAATTCTGTGCAATGAAGCCCGCCACGTCTCTAGTGTGCACATGTGCCACATGCGGAAAAAAACCCCAAAAAACTCAGAATTGATTGTGAATCGTTGAAGAGAGAATCGTGATGCATCGGAGAATCGATTTTTTCTCCCACCCCTAGTGTCTATGACTTCGCACATTACGTAATCACGTTGGAAAGGTCACCCATGATTAGTTGTTCGTCTGTGTACTCCAGTTCAAAAAGGTAGGGTAGGGCTCCATCTCCATCTTATTTTCTCCTCTAACTTCTAAATCATCCGACATCTTTCGCTTCGTAAACACTGGGTCGGTACTCCCTCCTATGTCACCTTTCCAACATGACTATGTAATACGTGAGGATGGCTGTTGCAAGACAAGGATTTGTGGTTAAAAAGTATATAATTTTTATTCTAATTTTTTTGGAAAATGTCCAATTGTTTCGCTAGTTAAGACCGTTATTTCTCGCCTGGGATCATTCAGAGCGCTGTGAAGCTGCATTGAAACTGCAATTTGGACCTTCAACTCCAAAATCGTGGAATGTTTTCACTTAAAAAATTTCATTTCTTTGCGACTGAAGAAAGAAAGACATGAACATCTTGGATGAAATGGGGTTGAGCAAATGGGGTTGAGCAAATCAGAAAATTTTTATCTGGAATTTAACTAATCGTTTAATAAAATAATCCCTCTCTGCGAGTTCATATAATGCTAGAGTACAGGATCTCCAAAGCAGTTGATGAATCAATATCTTTTTAAATGAAACAATAGGTGTGTGTGAGAGAAAAATACTAATATTTTAAACTTCCGTCCAACTTTCAGCTCGTTGTGAAACTCGTGCGAGAACTGAAGTTCCCTTTGTGCTTCCACATCATTTCTCACACAAAATATTGTTTCACTTCAAAAGACAATGATTTATGGGATCTTATGGATGACCTTTGTGTTTGTTCCTTTTTTACCTTTGACTTACATGGATTATTTTTCTAAAGATCTTTGTTTGTGTTCCACAGAAGGAAGTAAGTTATATACAGTTAAAGACAGAAGTTTACATATATCAGCCGGCACTTAATGCATCATGTTTCCTTTTGTAGCATCAGTGAGCGTTTGAACCTTCTATAATGACTGTCAAGGACAAACAAGGGACTCATAAACAACTATCACTAAAAAAAAACACAGCTGTGGATCAGTCAGGTAACAATCCTGTATTAAGAATCAATACTGCATTTTGTAACATGCATTTTGTATGATCCCTCTTATTTTGGTAAATAATTAACATTTTGCATATTCTGCAAGAAGGTGTATGTAAACTTTTGACTTCAACTGTACATGGGATGGCATGATGAGAGATTAATTATTACATTAATTTTCTTTTTCGGGGTGGTCAAAAATAAGATATGCAACAATAACGTCAAGAAATAAAAACAAAGTTTGCAAATTAGAGTAAACTTACAGCTAAGCGATCCGAGGGTATGAGAGGGATGGCGGATGGCTGAATGAATGGCAGAACGGTTGAATTTAGACCTCCCAGCTCAACAGCACTTAGACCAGCTAGGTGGACGTTCAATGACAAAAACAGCTCTCACATTTTAAGCCTGAACAAGTCACGTGTAAATATTCAACAGCATATCACTTAGTTTCTGTTAGTGTATCTCACCAATAATGTTGCCCATAATGCTGACTTGAGCTTCAGTCCAGGTTTCTGGTTTTCCAAATGCGGCCACTGCCTTTTCCTTCAGACGATCCCTAATGTTCGGAGGACAAGGAGCACGACCCACCACATCTGCCGCCTCCCTGAGAAACAAACATATCATAGAAAATCACATTTATTGACCAGGTCTGTATATGGCATTAGTTTTTTTGCGCTTTAGTGTACTTAAACATGAGAATATAACCAAAAATGTGGAAGTATGTCTAACCTGAAGCTGGAGGAATTGAGCTGATCGATCTGGCTAGGTTGTAGACCACAGATAAACTGTCCCAGTCCCACCATCTCCAGCTTTCCTAGTCCAGCAATGCTGATTCCAGACGCCTTTTCATAAGCCTGCCAGATAGCTGTCCTCTGCAGAATTCATCACTTTAAGTATTTGATTTTGTATAATGTTAATAGACAAGTGTATATTTAAGCTAAAACCAAAGAAAAAAACATTGAAATGTTCAGGGTTGGTATGTTTTTTAAATGTTTTGAAAGAAGTCTAATGCTCACCAAGACTGGATTTATTTGATCAAAAAAAGAATATTTGTGAAATATTCTTACAATTTCAAAAAAAATTTAATTTGAAAATATTTATTCCTGTGATGGCAAAGCTGAATTTTCAGCATCATTACTCCAGTCTTCAGTATCACATGAACGTTCTTATGTTTTTAACCACGTTTTATATACAAATTCTAGATGCTGTTTGGTGACTAAATGTGTGTGTTTGTGTTGTTTTACCTGTGTCTGGGTAAAGCTGCAGGTGGTCAGTGTCTCAAGAGTGTCCAGTGAGGCAATGCTGAGATTGCCCAGCTCTTCAGTACTGAAGCTTTGGCAGATGCAGCCCAAATCAGCAATCTGGGACTCGTTCAACATGGAAACACTCCCCCATGTCTGCCATATAAAACAGAAATTGTCTTTAACCACTGAAGTCAAGCTGTAAATATTTTCTTAGATTCTGATGTTGTACATATATTAGCATTTAAAACTTCTGGTGTGTGTATGCACCTCCAGAATTTTTGCTTTGAGTGCAGTCAGTTGTTCTGTGGTGTAGTTGGCTATTTGTCCCAGTGTTGGCACAGCATCTTTAAAAGTCTGCACAGTCATTTTACTGAACTGTGAGGGAGTCCAGTATACATTCCCCTGTTTGAGGTCCTCAATATAAGTGATCGTGGGCTCTGATGCCACTATCAAAAAGAGAAAATCAGGACAGAGGGCATATTTTTAGATAGAAAGATCATTAATATCTTCACTATTGGTTATTTGAGAACATATAGCTGTCTGGTTTCAAAAAGATATTGTTTTACTTCCATATGTACTCTCTGGCACACATACATTCTCGCTTCCTGCGGCTTTGTAGTGTGGTACTTGTTTTGAGCTCAAAAAGTTTGCGGCGAAGTGCAGAGAGATCAAACCAAGTGCGGAACTCCTTTGGAGGAAGAACTGCAGGCTGACCGGGCAAACTGTCCATCAGATCTGACAGGTATAACATTATCCAGCTCTGCAATATACATATGAGCAGAAGTATGTAAAATTGTAACCGTGTAAAAATGTTAAGAAAAATAGCCTGTCAGTTATAAAAAATAACACATCCATAACCATATATACAGTTGAAGTCAAAAGTTTACATACACCTTGCAGTATCTGCAAAATGTTCATTATTTTACCAAATTAAGAGGGATCATACAAAATGCATGTTATTTTTTATTTAGTACTGACCTGAATAAGACATTTCACATAAAAAATGTTTACATATAGTCCACCAGAGTAAAAATAGTTGAATTTATAAAAATGACCCTGTTCAAAAGTTTACACCCCCTTGATTCTTAATACTGTGTTGTTGCCTGAATGATCCACAGCTGTTTTTTGTCTCTTGTTTTTCCTGAATAGTTAAACTGCCCGTTGTTCTTCACAAAAATCCTTCTGGTCACAAATTACAAATTTTTTTTCAACATTTTTGTGTATTTGAACCCTTTCCAACAATGACTCTATGATTCTGAGATCCATCCTTTCACACTGAGGACAACTGAGGGACTCATATGCAACTATTACAGGAGGTTCAATTGCTCACTTATACACCAGAAGGAAACACAATGCATTAAGAGCCTGGAGGTGAAAACTTTTTGAATTTGAAGATCAGGGTAAATTTAACTTATTCTGTCTTCTGGAAAACATGTAAGTATGTTCTGTAGCTTCTGAAGTGCAGTACTAAATGAAAAAAAATATATGATATTTAGGCAAAATAAGAAAAGTGTACACATTCATTCTGTTCAAAAGTTTACACCCCATGGCCCTTAATGCGTTTTTCCTTCTGAAGCATCAGTGAGCTTTTGAGCCTTCTGTAATAGTTGCATATGAGTCCCTCAACTGTCCTCAGTGTGAAAAGATGGAAAATCATACACTCATTGTTGGAAAGGGTTCAAATACACAAAAATGCTGAAAAACCAAAGAACTTGTGGGACCTGTGGGACTCATGAACAACTATCACTAAACTGAAAAAAAAAAAAAAAAATCATCCAGGTAACAACCCCATATTAAGAACCAATATGTAAACTTTTGAACAGGTATTTTTTATACTATATACTTATACTATTTTCTCTTGTGGATATGACTATGTGAACATCTTTCATGTGAAATATCTTATTCAGGTCAGTACTAAATAAAAAATAACATATTTGTATGATCGCTTTTATTTTGGTCAAATAATTATCATTTTGCAGATTCTGCAAGGTGTATGTAAACTTTTGACTTCAACTGTATTTCAGTAAGAGACATAACTTACGTTCTATTAAGTCATACAAATCATAATACTCGGGGTTTCCTTTAATAATACTAACATTTATAATTATTGTTATAATATATAATTACATTATAATTATTATTTAAAATTATATAGTAATTACATATTAATACAAATGTAATAATTATAATAATCATTTATTATTTATTGTTGTTTTTATTTAAACATTAATTACATTCATTTTACATATATGTACATTTAAAAATTGAATCCTACTTTTTCATAATCTACTGGTCAACAGCATTGCTAAGATTCTTACTTTGGATGGCAGTTTTTCAACAGCAGTGTCATTAAGTAACAAAAGTGGCCCAAGCACCCTCATATCTTCCTCTGACCAGGAAGCAGGATCCCTTGAAAGAAAAGACAAATGTCATTAACATCATTAACAGAAATGGAAAATGTCTAATTCCAGCACAGGTTTTAAAGCTGCTTGACTCAAGGCTGTTTAATATAAAGAATTTTTCAAATGTTTAAAATGCTCTTGTTCTGAAGCCAGAGCAGCCACAGTCTGTTTAACGATGAAACAACTAAAAAAACATTGATGTGGGATCTGAGGTCTGCAGAGGTTATGTGTAAGACTGTGGGTTGTATGAACCCATTGTGGTTGTATGTGAGTTTGCACATGCTGTTACCCATAGGTGGTTGTAAGCAGCCTGAACAGATGTTCTCTGTGCTGTTGCTGGATATACTGACAGGATGCGAGAGCCTGCAGGGTGGAGTTCAGAGCCGCGGAGTTCAGAGAGGACATCCAGGCTGGGTCTAATTCACACACCAGAGGGCCTAGAGTCAAAACATCTGCCGCAGATAGATCAGACACGTTCCCCTTCTGCAAAGATACAGGATACAGATTAGTGCCTGCAGTTCCCAACAGGAAAATCCCTTTGTTTTTCCACTGAAGTCACATGGTCTGCATTGTCTACTGGATAATGTTAAGCATCAGCCATTTTGTATTCTACGGTAAAGCTTTTCCATTGTTTTTTCCATGTAAACATTCAGTAGTTGGACATGACTGACTTTGCAGCGTCTTGTGTATGACCGATGCATTTTTAAAACACTGTCATGTTAAAGGAGAAGTCCACTTTTAAAACAAAGATTCACATATAATGTACTCACCCCTTGTCATCCAAGATGTTCATGTATTTCTTTCTTCAGTCGTAAAGAAATTATGTTTTTTGAGGAAAACATTTCTGCATTTTTTCCATATAATGGACTGACATGGTGCCCCGATTTTGAACTTCCAAAATGCGGTTTAAATGCAGCTTCAAACAATCCCAAATGCGGCTGTAAATGATCCCAGCCGAGGAAGAAGGGTCTTATCTAGTGAAACGATCAGTTATTTTCATTAAAAAAATACAAATTAGTTACTTTTTAATCTCAAACGCACGTCTTGCCTTTCTCTCCCTGAACTCTGTGTATTCTGACTCAAGACAGTTAGGGTATGTCGAAAAACTCCAATCGTATTTTCTCCCTCAACTTCAAAAATAATTTCAAAATCATCCTACATCGCTGCAGAAGTACCGACATAGTCTTTGCAAAGTGAACATGCAAAGATCATCAAACACCCTTAACAAAAAAAGGTAAAACAGCGGAACAAAAAAAGTCCAGGCAGAGTTAGACAAGACAAGCTTTTGGTATTAAAAAGTATATAAATTGTATTATTTTTATGAAGATAACAAATCGTTTTGCTAGATAAGACCCTTCTTTCTCGGCTGGGATCATTTACAACCGCATTTGGGATCGTTTGAAACCGCACTTCAACTGCATTTTGGAAGTTCAAAATCGGGGCACCATATCAGTCCATTATATGGAGAAAAATGCTGAAATGTTTTCCTCAAAAAACATAATTTCTTTACGACTGAAGAAAGAAAGACATGAACATCTTGGATGACAAGGGGGTGAGTACATTATATGTGAATTTTTGTTTCTCCTTTAATAGGATAGTTCACCCAAAAATGAAAATTCTGTCATTAATTACTCACCCTCTTGTCGTTCCAAACTTGTTAAACCTTCATTCATTTTTGAAATACACATTAAGATATTTTTGATGAAATCTGATAGCTTTCTGACCCTGCATAGACAGCAATGCAGCTGACATGTTCAAGACATTAATTTTTTTGCCCAGCCTTACTTATTTTAAACTGAATATACAGACAGCACCACACGCATATGCCGCGATACTCTCGTGAGCGCACATCAAGACTGAAACAGAAGAAAAGAAATTGTTAAATAAAGTTGTTAATTTTGTTTTCTTTACACACAAAAAGTATACTCATAGCTTCATAATATTGCGGTTGAACCAATGCTGTCATATGGACTATTTCAACAATGTTCTTACTACCTTTCTGGGCCTTGAACGTTTTAGTTACATTGCTGTCTATGCAGGGTCAGAAAGCAGAAGATGAACAAAGTTATTATGGATTTGGAACGAGATTAGGGTGAATAATTAATGACAGAATTTTCATTCTTGGGTGAACTATTCCTTTAAAAAAGTTCCTTGTGTGCTTTTCTAAAAGCAAAAATGTGTGACTTAGGGCAGTGGAATGAAAAAAAACACACAAGGTCTAGAGACAAAAGTTTAACTTTTAACTTGTTTTTAGAACTCTGGGTCACGCATGAGATGCTGCAAACGATGCTGCAAAAATTACAATCCCATGCACAAAGGTCAGACACATCAACTAGTGTATATCTGCGTAAAAAAATCAATGAAACACAGAGCAGTGAAATGCAAATGCGTAAAACAGAGAGTACTAAAAAAATCAAGGGTTACAGGTTTTTAAAAGTTGAAAAGGTGCCATTCCCACAATACACTGTAATGGTCGTAATATGAAGTTATATTCTGCTGTCATATTTCAACATATGATATGCAAAATGAAAAAAAAAATCACTCCACAATCTACTCCTCATGTGCTGCAGATTAAAAGTTTGCATTGTTTTAATTCAGATAAGAGGTCATGCTGTGACATATCAGTTTGGAGAGCAGCATTTGCATGAGCGTGCGTTTCCTGTCTGCTGTATTTGCATTTGAATGAAAGTCATTGGAATGAAAAGTGTAGTGAGACGCCTATTAAATCTGATTGCATTCTGGTATGTAATGCAAACCATCCAATCAGTCCATGATGGATAAATCTTACCCTGCATTTTTTCTTGTTAAATATTCTATTTTACTCAGAAATGTGTCACATTATAGAACTGAAATGGGTTGCGAAGATGTGTGTGGGTTTTTTGGACAGGAGATGAAAAGCCTGTGAATGTGTATGGACATATTACCAAGCAGCCGATGGCTCTTTTGGTAAGTGCGTTGCGTGCTGGAGAGCTGTTTGGTAGAGAGGACAGGTTGGCTTCCTTCATCTTCTCCATGAAGGCAGGACACACAGCATCGGACAGGTTTTGAATCTTCTCCACTCTGTGTCAGTATGGATAGTGTGAGAGGGGACAAGTAAAGAAAACTTAAGTTAACGTAAGTTAAATTCAGTTTGAATGCATTTAACTTTTACATTTATGTTAATTATGCATATACAGCACTGTTCTGGGCTTACGGTAGATAGATGAGCAGCATAGCCGGGATGGCCTGGAGCTCAGAGTTTTTAATGTCACTGAAATATCCTGGTCTCTGTTCCTCCAGACTCGCAAAGAGTTTCTGAGCTGCACAGCGAATCTAAAAATGAAAAAAGAGACTTTTTTTGTAGATTTGATTATGATAAAGTGGCAGAGCTCAGCTGATGAAAGAAGGTGTGTTGAAAAATGTGTGAATATGTGATGTTTACCTGAACCCTCGAGAGCCACACACAGGATTTGTTAAGTGTCTGTGCCATTTCCAAAGCATCAGTTCGATTGATTTTTTCAATCATTTCACACGTGACACCCTGTACAGCCTGACCCAGCTTCCTGTTGAAAACACAGTGAACTTTGTCAGGATACTTCGTCTTAAAGCGATAGTTCACCCACAAATGAAAAGTCTGTCATTAATCACTCACCCTCATGTTATTCCAAACCTGTAAAACCTTTGTTCATCTTCGGAACACAAATTAAGACATTTTTGATGAAATTCAAGAGCTTTCTGATCCTCTATAGACAGCAACTACCACGTTCAAGAAAGGTAGTAAGGATATTGTTAAAATATTCCATGTGACATCAGTTATGAAGCTACGAGAATACGTTGTACAATTTCTTCTCTTTGTTTTCTTTGCGCACAGAAAGTATCCTATCTATGCAGAGTCATAAAACTCTCTAATTTCATCAAAAAAGTCTTCATTTGTGTTGCGAAGATGAGCGAAGGTCTTATGGGTGTGGAACATCATGAGAGTGAGTAATTAATGACAGAATTTTCATTTTTGGGTGAACTAACCCTTTAAAACTGCAGTACACTACATAACTTTTGCATAGAGTTTTGTCCCAATTTGCAGTCTGGACAACTGAAAACTAGTTGTTGAAAGTCAAAGCCAGTCTGCAGAATCTGTGTGAATGTGATTCCATCCAGTCAATTATGTTAATATTTTAAGCCAATTTTAGAACATTTTTAGCCAATTATTTTAATTTGTCACACATCTTCCAGCAACAAGGCACACATTTCAAGTTAGTTTTAGCCGAGTGACTTGAAAGTCTCGAAAGTAGTGTGTGATTCTAAGTTGTTTAGCGTTTTTCTTTGTAACCGTTTACAAAGTTGGCATGTGTATGATTACTAGTGTTTTTTCCAACCTTTTATGCAGACAACATTATTTTTATTAAGATGTAATTCTGCTCACAAGTTAATTTTTTTGTATCAGTATGGTTAGTTAATAGTGTCGTTAAATTAGTACCAGTATCAATACTGGTTCTCTATTATTTAATCTTATCTCTCTTATTAAAATAAGATTCTTCAATGTCTACATAAAGTATAGCGTAGCTGTATTATGTTGCAGTCATATAGGGTCTCACCGTAATTGGCCAAGGTTGATCTTATTACCCAAAATATTCTTCAAAAGGAAAGCAGACTACAGAGAAAAATAAGAAAATTAGAGAAAAATTGATGGAGGAACAATGAATTTGGATTTTTATATTACTATCTAGTGTGTTTACTTGAGCACGAGTCCAGCCGCGTCCCTGCAGCTGATCCACAGAGCTGAGGTTTGCTTTCTCCAGTGTGGACAGAGACACAGAAGAGAGGAGAGAATCTGGCAACCCCTTCACCAGTTCAGATGCATTTACATCACGACGGAACTGAGAATTTGATGAAAGCAGAAGGGATTTCACTGATTCATCATATTTGTGGAAGCTTTTTCATCTCTTTCTGAATTAACACGTCATTCTTACCGCTTCCAGTAGCGCTGTTCTTTGTAGGGAGGACATCTTCTCACTCATATTTTTCAGAGATTCATTCCCCAGCAGCCCTTCTGCCTTCACGTTCTTGAGAAGGGAACTGGCCACCCCTCTTACCATTGTACCCAGAGACAACAGCTTCTCACCACTTATATTCTACAAAAGAAAACATTCTTGTGAAACAATAAATTGGTAATTAGGAAACAAAACTCAGCTCTATAGGTAGAAAAGCTAACCTTAGCAGATTCCAACAGTTTCTTAGCAAGAGTCTTCGCTTGAGCTGGGCTCCAGTTGACCTGACTCAAGCTGGTCAGGGTGTTGTTCAGTTCCTCAGGGGTGAAGCGGGACAGCTTAGAAAGAGGAAGCACAGAGACGGCGGATCCCAGAGAATTCAGAATCTCAGGAGAGGAAGAACTGTCATCTTTCAGAATGTTCTGTACTAGCTGTCTTTTCACCTGAGGGAGGGTTGAGTGGAATGAAAGAAACATTACAATTATGCTACGGAATTTTGGGAGCAACAGTGATTCCAGAAAGTGGAAGTTCTAACCTTTTCTATTTCAGGGTTGTTACAGTTATCAATCTGAGACAGCAGTTTTCTACTAAGATTCAGATTCAGAGAAGGTGCACCATCAAAGAAACAAGCCAGAGAGCCCAGCCTGTGAAAACAGGAAGCAATTGATGAAACGGAAGTGAATATGATTTGAAGTTGTTCTCAAATGTAGTACAAAAATAAAACAATGCCAGTGATACATAACATTAAAAAGTGCATAAATCACTCGTTTTTCTGAAAAAACAAAACAAAACAAAACAAAAACGACACCAGCAGGTAAAGTTACTGGGAGTCCGCATCTTTCTCGCTTCTGAGCCCATTGAGTTTTTAACAGAGCCCTTAAAGGGGTCATCGGATGCCCATTTTCCACATGTTGATATGATTCTTTAGGGTCTTAATGAAAAGTCTCTAATATACTTTGATTAAAAATTCTCAATGGTTTTTTAAAACAACACCCTTTTTACCTTGTCAAAACGAGCTTAGCAAAAATCATCTCATTCTAAGGGGTTGTTCCTTTAAATGCAAATGAGCTCTGCTCACCCCGCCCCTTTCTTCTCTCTGTGGAATGACGATCTTGTTTACTTTAGCCGCATTTAGCCGTGTTTAGCCGCTAAACTTCCTAACTACCACATTATAAGGAAAGGCGATTGCAAAGATTCATTAAAAAAACGCTTATACACACTTTTGCTGTAAGTGAAGCTGGATCATGAATAATTTGCGCGAACATAGACGGATATATGTAAATCGGGAGGCGCATTCCATTCACAAACAAATGTAATCTACTGCATCTTCAGCTGCTCAGATGTCGGGAGTAAATGAAGACCACTATGTTCATTATTACATCCAGCAACACAACACCTCAATCGCTCAATCGGAGATATTCTTGTCTAATTACATCCCTGCTTTGGCATCAAAACAAGGAAAGTTACTGGACTGTTACAGCTGATCTGAGGTAAGACGCTCATGTCAATCAACTATCGTGGGAGCGGCCTCTGTCGGTGTGACGGCACACTGACAGGCATCTGAGAACGGCTCGATTTGAAAAAGGGGATATTATTTTTGCAGATTAATTAAAAACCACTGCATGAATTTTTATCATTATAGGGTAGATTTGTACATACACTGCCAACACACATTAATGTTTAAACAACATGAAAAAGTGAACTTAGCATCCGATGTGTTTTTTTTTTTTTTTTTTGTTATGTCAAAATAAGACTTAAAATGGCACGGAAACTGTAAGTAATCAGCTTGGTGAAATCTAAAGTAAATCTCTGTCTGTGACTAATATTTACTGAGCTTTGAGGACCGATGATCCTTAAAATTCTTTTTCTTTCTGATAGCGTAAGTAATGTTTGTTTAACCAAGAAAATGTGACTGGGACATGAATTTAAATTTGATTTAAAATGAAATTTGCAACTCTATTTTAAACAATTGTGACTTTACAATTTATGTTACTTTAAAATTCACAATTGTTATTTTATATCTTACAAATATGACTTTGTTTGTAAATGCAACTTTGTTTTTACAAACCGCTACTTTATACTTCATGTCTCCCAATTGTTTTTCATAAGTGTAACTTTAGGTCTGTGACTTTATTTTTTGTAATCTTGAAAATAGTTTCTTATAATTACGACTTATTACATTTCACACTGTGAAATTATATCTTAAAAATGAGACTTTACATCACACAATGTGACTTTCTATATTGTAATGCATGTTTTGCGAGTTCGCCTGCCCATCTAGTCCTGATGGGCAATGTTAAACAAACTTGGCTTGCTGTTCTTAATGGAGGCTCAAACTCGAGGCTCAGCTTGAGCGCAGAGTTCAACCCCTCATTGCGGTATTACCTAGAGGGAGAATAACAGAAATAGAGAAGAAGAAGGGGAGGTGGAGGGATGACAGAAGAACTGAGGCTGGGACGGTGCAATGAGAGCTGCTCGTAGTGAGAGGCTCGTAATGATGATTGACAGAACTGAATGATAAGGCTCCTCCCGAACCTACGTTTGGAACTTCATGTAAATTTTAAAATTGTGACTTCATTTCTTATAATTGCAACTTTATTTCTCACAGTGTGACTCTGTCTCCCTATGTGGCTTAATGTGTATTTTTAATCACTCATTGTTTATTTTTAAGTGGCAACAGGCTTCGAGAGGAATTATTACTGCGGTTAACCTGAATATAATTTACCAAACACATGTACTAGACACACACTAATGATGCAAATATTGACCTGTCCATGTAGTAAGTGAAATTGTCGCTGCTGGAACACTCTTGCTTCAAGCGTTGAAAAAATGTTCGTCCAAGGTTGGGCTGTATTCCACTAACATTTTGAAATGATGGAGAGAAATCTGGAGTCCTGAAAAACTCACAAAGCTGAGAAAGAGCAAGATTACTATAGTCATTGGATTTAGGTGGTTTGGGATTTAGTTATTATGTTAGTATGGTATGCTCTGAGACACAAAGGCAATGGAACAACACACAAATAAATAATGGCACTGGTTTGTATATCATATCACAGACACTGACCTGTTCTTTAGGGATGGTTTTTGCTTCCTCTAAAGACAGACGAGATAGGAAAGGCCCCATCATTTTCAACACATTAGCCTTTAGCCAGGGCATTTTAGAGGGACATTGAGGGGTTGCTGAAAAAAAAAAAAACATTTGAATGTTTAACAAAGCACTAAAAAAACTAACATTGAACTCAAAATGTTTATCTTTGGTTTTCCTCTTTCTTCACTCTTCTGTTTATAATCCACTGCATCATTGCAGTTCCACCACATGAGGGGTTTTCACACCGGAGTTTTCTTTTCATAGTTCCTAGAACTATTAGCAGAAGTACCCGCTGTTTTGGGGGAACTAAATTAGCTCATACTTCATGCTTCCTCTCTACCCTCACTTTGCCACTCCATTTCAGTTCGCCAATTTACTTATTTATTTTTCAGTTATTTTATCCACTTCTTTCCAATTTACCATTCATCACTAGATGTGGATTCCCTGGAGCTCTTGGTGCACTCATCACTGCCTCGACTGATGAAGCATCTTCTAGATTAGTCAAGAGAAATAGATTATTTGTCTGCATGTCTGTTTTCATGATAAAAGCTCGAGCAAAACTTACTGTTAGGTTTTTGCAGCAGGTTGCTGATGGCAGGTGGTTTCAGAAGGCAGTTAAATTCATTTTGTGCAACTCTCTCTTTGACCCACTCTATAATTGCATTTCTCTGTCCCTCAGACAGAACGCTGAACACCTCACCGAACGTCTTCATCCTTTAGCATAATGAGGGGGAAGAGACAGCAGACCCAAACAAGGAAATCAAATTTTACTTTAAAATCGAGGACTATGGTAAGGATTCTCTGTATGTTCAGTCACTTGAGTTTAATAAAAAAGTAATCTGCTCACATTTCAGCCAGATGAGAGCTTTGTGAAAATGCTGGCAGCATAAAGCTAGATGGAGGCATTGTTTCTAAGAAGGGTTTAGCCACCCATAAAAACTTCGTTAGATCTTCTTTGTTGAGTTCTGTTCCATTCTGCATGATGATCATCCAGGAAAGAGGAGCCATGAATGCCCGCATGAAACAACGAGGGCCTTCCTGAGTATGTGTAAATGTGAAAAAGAAAGAGAGAGAATGGAAAAAAGGGGTGTTGATGCCATTTTGCCTCCAAAGTACCTCAGTTCTACGAAGACTGAGAACACCACACAGATAAAAGTGAGCAAAAATATATTATTATTCTTTTTTTCTGATAGTCCAGTACTAACCGTACTATTCTTCATGAGATCAATCATATGGCCCATGTTGGTGCAGTTCTGCATCTTCTCAGCAAAGTTCTAAATTTATTGTAGATTTCCCATCAGGATGAACATAAAATAAAGACAGAATAAAGATATATGGGTCTCTCCTGTATAGCTTTTATTGTATGCAAGCACAAACATTTCCCAAACAAGGTCCCAAGCACTTAACTAAATCTGGAAGAACCCTGCGAATGGTTTACAAAGAGCCTAATAATAATTTATTCATATTAAAAGTGGAAAAAGTTGTATTGTTGGATTGGGGTTCAGCTTTGGGTTAGAGCAGGGATGCTCAACCCTGGTCCTGGAGAATGACCTTCCTGCAGAGTTCAGCTCCAACCTGACCAAACACACCTGAACCAGCTAATTAGGATCTGAAGGAGCACTTGATAATTACAGACAGGTGTGTTTGATTAGGGTTGGAACTAAACACTGCAGGAAAGTAGATCTCCAGGAACAGGGCTGGGCACCCCTGGGTTAGAGTTAGTCCATAGAAAATAATCATTTTACTTTAACAACAAGAGAAGTCATTTGGAAACCCACAGGTAGCTATAAGTTAAGGATGAACTATCGTCTCGATCACGGTTATGGTTTTCTATGCCCGTGTTTGCAAGTATTATCAAAAACACAGTCATTTAGGTCTTAATAAAACGCAAACCACTGAGAAAAAAAAACACATGTACAACTGTATATTGGAGAGCATTTCTTATTTATTTGTTCTACTGTAGTTTTTTTTTTTTTTTTTTCAACACATTCTCACTCCGAACTCGTCACATATTGACACTTGGTCAGGACCCCCTGGTGTCACTTTTTGACACTCAGGGTACCCTTTTAACATCACTTTTGTACGTGCAGGGTCCTCCATTGCTTTTAGTTGTTTGTATGCGTTGCATTTAATGGTTTGCATGCATTTGCAAAAATATAAGGCAAATAAAAGTACAGTGACAGGTATTTATTGAAAAAACTGACCAAAAAGTAGTAAAAATGTCCACCGAAATCTTAATGAGTATCTTAATGCATGACACAGTCGGTCACAAGGCACACAAGAGCCAGTGGCATTACACAACCAAAGCTGATGTAATGCTTCTTCTGGTGGCAATTTTTAAATTTGTGCACAGGAAAAAATTTAATTAAGTTAAATTTGTGAACAGGATGAGTTTTACAGCATCTGCTGTAATCTAGAGATGGTGATCGCGTCTGTTCCTCTCAGAAATCAATCGTTTTGCATCGGAAGTTTTGATACTTTTTAAATAAATTGTGACTGTAGTTGTATCTGCCTGTTGTATACTGAGTTTTATATTGACACATGGTTAGATTTAGGGGCAGGGGTTGGGTAACCTTCTCATAAATGTGTATATAGTGTAATGTAAAAAAAAAAATGTTTTGACTGTTTACATTAAAAAAAAAACACACACACACACAACCCAACAAATATGCAGTAATGGCAAAATCATTACCCAATTTGTACTTAATTTAATCATGACGATAAAATTCCCAATGCCTTTTGCGTCAGCATATTGATGTCAAAAGTTTCTTATTTAAAGCAATGGAAGACACTGCATAGCGTCAATATGTGACGAGTTAGGAGTAAGAATGTGACTGTGTTTTCTTGTACTATTGCTTGTAATTAGTTTCTTATTCTTATTTAATCGCTGACTGTTTACTTGTCTTCAGTGAGCTTGAGTTATTTTTATAAAAATAACATTGTGATATTAAAGTTTTTTGTGACAAAAATTATGCAGTTTACATGGCATCAAAAATGTGGATATCATAAAGACCTTATTTAAAGCAAAAATAACTATATTGTGATGTATATCATTACCATGAAATAAAATGACTCACATAGTGATATAAGATTTTGGTCATATCGCCCACCCCTACTATAGGTAAATATATGCATGTGTTTGGGATATTGAGTTACCCAGGCTGTGTACTGTTCTCCTGTCGATTCATTGGACGACAGGCTGGAGTGAGAGGGGAAAGATTGAGGGAGTGAGGAGAGAAGTTCTGGAAAAATAGAGATGGGGCTCTCCATCATGTGTCCATATGAGCTGAGAGATAAACAAAGAAACTGTAGTATAGTTTTCCATGCAATGAAATGTGATCATTAGTATTCAAATATACACCTGGCATATAGTTCCTCTATACATTAGCTGAATGGACGTTTACCTGTTCAGTGAATTGTTCATTACAGGCACCTGGAAACCTGAAACAATACAACCGCATAATTTAACAAAAAAACACAACGCATGACTGAGAAACACAAACACTCTTTCTTTATCACTGAAAAAAAACAGGAACAAACATTTGCTGGTTCTTAATAATGGAACTATAACTATAAGGAGCTATGGAACAATTGTCATCTGACTTCAGAATATCTTTACATTTAAGATGGACGTTTAGTAGATTGTGATTGGTCTTAATAAATGTCCAGGGCGTGGCAGCGCTCGAATGGAACATTTTTTTTTCTTTCAGATGTAATATGCAAATATATCCTACACTGCTTCCTTGGGCACTTGTATTTGCTTATGGTTTATGCAGTATAGCTCCCTTCATTTATTACATTAAACACAGGTGCAACACATAAGTCATTTTGATATGATTGATATAATATGATTATTGATATGATGACAAATGTAGCTGTAGAAATTTTACCTCTGTGGAAGCATGTGCTCATCTGTCAAAAAAAAAAAAAAGGAAATGTAAATATTGATTACAAAGCAATGTAAAACAAAAAATCAAATTTGTTCTGAATGAGACTTACATAGACGCATATAAATGTATGAGGGAGTAATGACTGGTGAACAATGCTAAAAATCAACTACTTAGGAATGAGTTTATATTTTAATGATAGTTTAATCTTACATATGACCCAGAAATAGATTTGTATTACCTTATTACTTTTTTCTTTATTTTTAATATGAATTTTGGATGAAAAAGTAGTTTTTACTACTTTTTTACAACCACTATTACTTTTACAACTTTTTTTGTACTTTTTATGTTTGTATTTTTCAAATGCCTTTTATTCGAATGTTGTTTTAACCTTGTATCAGACCCAGCCTTTCAATATTTAAATATGAAAATCCATAATAAATATATGAATTATTTGGTTACACTTTATATTAAGGTGTCCTTGTTATAGTGTAATTATACATTAAAGTACTGAGCAGTATTAATTTACTACATTTATACTATGAGCCAATGAATGCTTGAATCTGACAAATGTTCTGAAGGTATGCTAGTAACTTGCTAATAATGCTAGAAAAATGCTAATCATGCTAGTAACTTGCTAGTCATGCCAGAAACATGCTAACAACATGTTAATCATGCTAGCAACATGCTAAACATGCTAGAAAAATATTAGAAACATGCTAACTACATTCTAATCATGCTGACAACATGCTAATAATCTAATCTATCTATATAAAGTTTAAAACTTCAAGCTTTTACAGCTGCTTTAAACTTTCAGGCTAGGCTTTCTTAAGCCAACCTAAAGTTTGTCTTGATTAACTTTTTTTTTAATGTAGTTATGCATGTAATTACGCTAAATTAATTGTTATTATAATAGTAAGTATATGTAACATGTAACAAGGACATATTAAAATAAAGTGTTCCAATTATTTATATATTAATTATTTTTTTTAACATGATCTTAAAAACAGACTTAAATAAACAACAAAAAAATATTTTTACTAATTTTTACACAAGTCATTTTATGTTGACTTATTTTAAAATGAGAGCTATTAAAATTAATATTCTGTGTAAAGGAAACCAAGAAAAATCAAAACTGAGCATTTTACTTCAAGTTTTTCCTAATCAAGTATTTTAAAAAAAAATCTTTAAAAAGTGTAAAAATATTATTGTCTCTGTTTAGGATACTTAATATGCTACCAATAAAGTAGCAAAAAAGTAATTTCCACTTAATGTTATGGAAATTACTGCATTGTTGGTTCAGAGAAATTATGATTCAAAAATAGTATTTCACTTGTTGAAGAAACAACTTATTTATCCTGACACATCCCTGTATTTTCAGTATAACGAATGATGATGTAAGTTACCAGTTTCTTGGCCATTTCCCTGAAGTCTGCAGGTGGTCTCGGAAAGCTTATTGCTGACTGGTTAACTGGCACGTCCATCATATCCTGGGACATTACTGTAAATTCTAACAGCACAGAACCTACAGAACATTTATATTGAAATTAGTAACATTTTAGTTCATTGTACTCCAAGAAGCTTCACAAAACTCTATCTCTTCTATTTAATTATAAAATTAAAAAGTAAACATACTATTAAACCAGTTACCTGTAGTCCACTGGACTAGAAAAGAGAGGATCAAAGCCTCTCCAAATAACCCCATCTTGCTGTTCCCTGTTCTCTTTCTCTTGATGGGGCTCTATGGATATTCAATATGGATTTCAATAAATTCATCACACTACAATGAATACACACAGACGTTATAAATAACCATATTATGTCATGCTTATCTGTAAATACAGCAGTAGCTACTTTATTATCTGAAATGGCATTGTCTGGCATTACATGCGGACAGTACAGACATATCTGATGACACGCTAGACAGTTCCATTCAATTGAATCAGTGTTTGCATATGGTACAAAAACTTTGCATTTAAAAATGGAAGAGAAAAAATGAAACAGTAGATACTCAAATCAACATGTCAAATATATACAGGCATGATGTTTGAATAGCAATAAAATACACAAATTTCTACTGCCAAACCCAGAAACATACCATATTTATGTTGTAGTTGCATAAACTTGCATCTTATGTTTCTGTCACTATGGTTTTTGTAGGTATGCCAACCGACTCACATATACCGCCTATCGTTCCCTTCATCTACCTGTGAGGGTTTGGGATGAGTGCTAGGATACTGCCTGTGTGAAATCGCTCTCCCTGGAATACAGCTAGACAAAAACAGCTTTTATTTCTGACCTAGCGTCGCTGTATGACAAAGCAACTCTGTACAGTTTAACTGATGATTGGGTTTCCTTCTATTTGAATAGATTTTTTTTTTTTTTTTTGGCCCTGCGGTATTATGTCGCTCCAAAGAACATTGTCAATGGACAAACAGGGCACACAATTTCTTCTGTTATGAGTCTCCCTCAAAGTAAATGAACCATGGTAAATACATATCTTTTACATTAAGTTACCTCAGCTGACATCATTTTAGGGTGTTACAGCAAGTACAAATAGATCAATCGATTCTGATGTCACCACCTTTTACAAACTCTTTAGTAAACACATTTTAACAGATGTTCCTATAGATGATAATGAACGACGATCAGATATTAAAATAAGATTCTATTCCTGTTTCAATTCATGAGCTTTGCTCTTAATAAATTTAAAAAGATACATAAATATTATTACATTTAAAGGATCAGCAACATTAATATAAAACTCAGTTTTTAATCCTATGCAAACATTATAGAGAGAAAAAAGCTGAAGCAAGAAACTAGTAACCAGGACTTTTAACAACACACAGTAAACAATGTCATGGAGGTACTCACTGTGAGCAATGATCTTGAGATGACACCAGTACACTGCAGCTGACAGTCTGTTCAACAGGTGCACACTGGGTTCATTTTAACATGGGTTTTCCTCTCTCATGTCCTCTAAACTCCGCCCAGCACAGAATATGGGAAACCATCTGTGCAGGTGTGTCATCTATATGAAACTAAATATGTGGTTTTGTGGGAACAAGACTTTCTATTATCTTGCACTCTTAAATTTAAAAACTGATAAAAATGTAACATATAAAGCCACAAGACTTTTCTTACAGCAGTTGAGATTGTTATTTGAAATGTTAGATGGAACATATCTGACTGCCTTTCAAGTACCTGCTAAATTATGTTGGTATAGGGGTTAATGAGTTTGATGTACTGTACTAAAGCCAGATGTTACATTAAGAGGATAATTAGATGTTTCTATGAGAATGAGCAGTAACTTATTAGGTCTCTGGTGACTTGTTAAGTCCAAAAAAGAAACATGTCACTCGTACAATGGTTTGCCCTTGGGCAGTGAAACTTAAAAAAAAAAAAAAGAAAAAGAAAAAGAAAAGAAAAGAAATTGTAAATGAATAGCCAAATGTTAAAAACAGCAAATTAAGGATAAATCCATGAAAAAAACTGAATGGAAACAAGTATCTTGAAATGTTCTAAGCAGTCCATGCTATAAAATATAATAGAAATAATAAGTAAATAATTAGAGCCAGCCCCAGTATGTTCAGGAATATTTAAAGAACAGAAAGACCTGTTCAGTTCATCTTATTTCACCTTTTGTCTCTGTGGACTCGTTTAGCAAACAAGCTTGGACTGTCCTCTCCCATGATACTCACACACTAATTGTTGCTGATAATGAATACGTACAACAATGATGCTTTTAAACACAGTTACTATGTATACGGAAGAATCACACCAGACACACGTTGTATCATTTTTCTTTGCTTTTATTAAAAAACACTTTACAGTTTTCACTTATTTTGGATATTCATTTGCGCATGGATTTTCTTTGGCAGTCCTGGGTCACTGAAATGATCTGGAAACAAAACGAGATGTTGGCTTTAATTTAAGAGTGTAATTTCACACATACAAGTACACATTATTATTATTATTGAGCTCAATTTATATTGTAACATTAGCTCAATAATATGTGACCCCGGATTACAAAAACAGTCTTAAGTCGCACAGGTATACAGTAGTCAACAATTGAAGTGGATCAAAACCTTTCATTAAATTTATCCTAAAACTAAAAAGAATACCTGTTCTTGTCTTAGGACAACTTTGAGTAACTTTTTTTGATCCACTTCAAATGTTGACTACTATATTTGAAGAGCTCAGATGCAAAACCAGCTAAAAGCCATCTCGGTCAAAAATGAGATAATGATACAGAGTGAATGCTCCTGACACATAGAATACGTCCATCAAATACTTCTTCTTCATACTCGCTAAATTCCAGCCTCTGCCCAATCAAAAGTACATTTACATTTACGTTTACATTTATTCATTTAGCAGACGCTTTTATCCAAAGCGACTTACAGGTGGGGAATACATCAAGCGATTTGTCCTAAAGAAGCAAAACGACCTACGAGGTGCTCAAAATACCATATAACAGGCATTGTTCAATTAAGTACAAGCTAGAAAGGGAAAAGAGTAGAAAAGGAATTTTTTTTTTTTTTTTTTTTTAAGTCAAGTAGTGTCGAAAGAGATGGGTTTTCAGCAGTTGCTTGAAAAAGTACCAGAACTTATACATAGAAATCTATACAAAGTAGCCAGAAAGAAATGCTTATTTTTAAAAAATACGTCTGACGGATTTAGAGGCTTTTGCATCTGAACTCTTCATTTATAGCAATAGCTAAAAATACATTGTATTGGTCAAAATGATTTATTTTTTACTTTTCTGCCAAAAATCATTAGGAAATGAAGTAAAGATCATGTTCCATAAGGATATTTTGTAAATTCCCTACCATAATTATATCAAAACTTAATTTTTGATTAGTAATATGCATTGCTAAGATCTTCATTCAAATGGGATTTTATCAATATTTAGATTTTTTTGCACCCCCAGATTTCAGTTTTTTAAATAGTTGGATCTCTGCCAAATATTGTCCTGTCCTAACAAAGCTAACAAGTCCTAACAAGCTTAATTATTCATCTTTCAGATGATGCACAAATCCCAATTTCCAATCATTGACCCTTATGACTGGTTTAATGGACCCAGTTCACATATTTTTCTGAGAAGTAGAATATTTACATGCTAAATGTAAAGCTCGTTATCAGAAGATTGTACCAAGTGTACCTAAAAAACTGCAAATGTGCCCCATACAAATTTACCTGCTGCAAATTCACGAATATCTTTAGGCCTTTTCAGAAATACATCCCTGTAAAGAGAGAAAGAGTGAGTGAGAGAGTATGGATGAATAAAAAAAGTGTGATTGTGTGACCTTGATTAACAAAAAAACATAAAGACTGACCTTAAGAAGTCACTCAGTAACATCTCCACCTCTGGATGAGACCTTAAATATTTTTCATTAGCTATCCGGGTCTTGACCTGTATGTGAAATCATACACAATTTGAGTCTTTAAAAAAGAAATCACATTTCCCATACAATTTATTTGATCAATATCAGGCTATATCTCTAATGTTCTTTAGAGTTACGAGGTTAGTGGGACTTTATCCAGCGGCAACAAAATCTGCAGACTCTTAACTTCCACCTGAAGAAAATGAAATACCTTGAATTGATGCAGTTTCTCCTGCTGCTCGGGACTTAAAGCGCCGAAATCGAGTTTCTCCAGAGTGTTTCTCTCCGCCATCACAGCACGCTGTTGTTTCCAAGCACCTGATGTTGACGTGCGTCATGCTTCTGTTGCTAAGCAACATACACTTTAGTATGCTTTTATCAGACAGATCCACTGACCCAAAGCAGTTAAAAAACATATATAAAATTATCTATTTTTTAGCTTTCTATTGTTGTATGTTTTGATTGTACTATACAGTTTTTCTATTATTAGATTTTGTTTTAACTTGTTTATTTTTTAAACTTGATTATGCTAATTGTTTAAATTGGCTGCAGTTGTATGCAAATAAATAAATAATAAACAAACAATTAATCACCGTTTGTGGGCTCTGTGAACTTAATTCTCAGTGAGCCCCGTTGCATGATATCATTTATGATGAAATGATGATATCATTTATTCCATTTAGCAACGCGTCATGGCAATAAATAAGCCGCAACTATAACAGTAACATATGGTGACTTGGTAAACTCACTGAAGTAGTTATGTCATTCGATCTATCGGATACAAAGCGAGACAGATGGCATGTAAGGCTGTTGCCCACCGGTAAGTGATATTCTATTTGTTTTCAAAGCTATATTTCTTAGTTATTTTCCAGTTAACGTTACATTTTCTGAGTCCTTCTCCAGTTCACTCAAGGTCGCTTGGTTATATCTAACATACAGTTAATCCAACGGCGAAATATTTTTTTTCGTCAATTCAGAGAAATGTTCTTGAATCTTGAAAGCACCTCTTGTTCAAACAAATGTTCACAAATCCGAGTGTTGGCATTTCCGTTTTGACTTGCTAATGACTCGACAGATTCAAAAACTTAATAGTCATGCCCAAAGTTTAATGGCAGTTTTCAGAATTATCCAAAAAAATAAAGATGATATAAGAGATACAAAGATGGGAAAACCTGAAATAAAAAAGAAAAGCCCAAAGAGTGTCCAGAACTACAAGCAAACAGGATTTACAGCCAAAAATAAACTAGGCTAACAGATACAAGGCTAAGCTAACAGACAAGTACATGTAATGATTTGTAGACAGTGACCTCTTATGGTAACTTTGTGTAAA
Source organism: Labeo rohita (assembly GCF_022985175.1). Classification (NCBI taxonomy): domain Eukaryota; kingdom Metazoa; phylum Chordata; class Actinopteri; order Cypriniformes; family Cyprinidae; genus Labeo; species Labeo rohita. The sequence continues at coordinate 21,185,354 of NC_066884.1, read as the reverse complement.
ACACAACATGTAACAGAGATTGTAAATTCATGCAGGAGATACAAAGTTATAAAGTTTTATTAGCCTTTATAATATAATATAATATAATATAATATAATATAATATAATATAATATAATATAATATAATATAATAATACTCTACTATATAATATAATCACTGCTGTACCTATTATATTATAACTAAATATTATTTAGCCTAGTAAAACTCTGATAATTCACTGCTGGTGTCACTTAGTGTGTCTGTATTTCTCTAACCAGTGAGAAATAGGAAATTTGTAGTTGAAGTGAAACACCTTTGTAAGTTATTGAGCAAGGAGAGGAATTTGATGTTGTTCCACTCCCACATACTCTGTTGTGTGTTCTGTGGCAACATCAAAAGCATGATATTGTTATATTGGTTTTATACAATGATTGAGTAATATTAAGTAACTTAAGCAAATGAATGAAGGATTTAGTACCTTGTTTAAACAAAAATACATTCAATACAGAACCCTCGCCTGTCATCAGCGTAACCAAGAATCAATGAAAAAATCTCCCCAGTATTAAAACTGGCAAACACAGACAAGCGGAGTGATACAAACTGTGAAAAATCCCAGTTTTGGACTATATAATATAATATAATATAATATAATTAAAATATAATATAATATAATAAAATAATATGTGTTACTTCATAGGATAATGTGTTCTCATGACTCCACGCCATGTTATTGTTTCAAGGGCAATTGAAGTTGCCTGTTCAGGCTAATTCTCCTAAACCAGGCTGGTTTTCTTCAACAGGAGCATGTTTTGCAGTGCTAGAAAATAGAAAATAGTGCATTATTTTCGCAGTCTGTGGTTCCATAACCTCGACCAACAACGAAATAAGGACTACTATTATTCTTATTACTATTCTTATTCTTATTACTACTATTATTCTTCTGTTTTGTGTGGAATTTCTGAACTGCAACCATAACAAAGACAGTGAAGTCAGGTAATAAACAATGTGCATGTGATTTGCATTAAGCTTGTCATGCAAGTACACTTTGTGTAATGCTAAAATTGTGTTCATATTTATTTGCAATGTCTATAAAAGTTTATCTCTACATATTTTATATTGTATTTTTAACCTATCAGACAGTAGTAAACTAGTAAAAGGGTACTGCCTGATCACTTTTTCCAAATGCTGGGTATTTGGTCATTCATCAGTGTTTTAAAGACTATACTTACAGTGTTGTCTCCCTGAAGTCTTGATGGCATCTGTAAATCCAGTTATATTGCAGTTATAAAATGTCAGAACATGCATTTACAAAATCTCCCGCTAATATCACCACATACTATATCCCTGCTATTTCCTGAAGGCATTTTTGCTGTGCTCGTAAAAAAAGATATGTGTTCTGCTCCAATGCTGGACTAAACATTTTAGGTTATTTTAGGTGTTGCAAAAGCAGCAGGATTAATGTTTCAGATGTTTCAAATATAAAGGTTTACCTCCACCTGGCAGAGTTGTGTTAAAAACTGGATTGCTCTCTGTGGAATTGATGCCTGATATAAGAGACAAAATTGGAATCCCGTTGTTATCTTTTTGTAATAATATTTTTGCCTAGCTTCTGTTAATGGAGAACAAAAATCAAACCAATACAAAGTGAAAAAGTACTCACAAGAACACGTGAGTTCATTTGTGTATTTCTACAAGAGAATTAAAACGCATTCAATTTATACAGTAGATACAATCCTTAAAATAAAGAGCAGTAAAACTATTCTGAGAAAATGAATAATTGTTAGTGAACTCACATCACAAGAGATGTGGAATCGAACTGTAAATGGACAGTAGGGCAAACTGATTCCACGACGAGTTACTTTTATGAAGGGATGAGTAAAGTTTATTGAGTTTCCCTCCAGGGTTGCTGTGAATTGCTAGTGGAGAATTGTGAGACATACAGTAAACATGGTGAAACTTTCACACGTTGCTTATTTAATGCCTACAAGACAAGGCAGAAGTTGCATATTAATTCCACTAGGGGGTGTTACAGTAATATGTTCTAAGTAAAATCTAGACAGCACAATTTGGATGTACTGTAACATGAACCTTATGCCAACTTAGTATCTTAGTGGCCATTTTGACCACAGTTAGTCTTTTTATGGACTTTTTTTTCTCATAGGGATTCATGTCAGAAGAAATCTAGTTTTGATATTTACATTAACACTCCACTCCGCATCACAGCTGTGGTCTTGCACGTTCTCAGCCACAGCGTCGGGCAGGTCGAAGTCAAAGGACGAATCTACTCTCCGAATGCCAACACACGTTTCACCTGCTGCGCGAAATTCATCAAATTAATCAAATCTGTTGTAATCCCAGGACTGAAACAACGTCTGAAGTTTAGCGTCAACAGTACTCTATGGCTTCTTTGAATCGACAGGTTGCCTATTCCTAGAAATAAATTACAACTACTCGAATTGAGCTAAACTCATACGATCATTTGTTTGACAAAATGCAAGCAGACTATATTTTGGAATGTGCTCTTTTAAAAAAAGAAGAAAAAAAGTAATTTTGATAAGAAATATAATAACTCCGGTCAAAAACAGCGCATCATCAGCCTGTTTTCGTGCTTTAGCGACACTTATTGGTGCATATCACCATAGTTATAAAATGCAGTTTCGTTAACAACAGTATAGTATTAAAATGAGAAATACGCAATCCTACCTTCAGGCGACTTTCCCTCGATAGGAGAAAAGCACAAGAACAAAGCAAGAAACAACAGAGCGGTCTGCATAGTGATACTGTATATGAGAGACTGAGGCTGGAAGACACTAGAAGGCTAGAAGGGAGTAACCCAGGGGCGTTACTAGACCTAAAGCACTGTGGCAGGCCCCCATTACACATACTCATACTCATACATATAAATGAAAAAGACATTTATACAAAAAAATAATGCTTTTCATCTGATGTCATCATCTTTGCTGGTTTAAGCTGGTCCTTTGCTGGTTTTTGCTGGTCCTTTGCTGGTTTATGCTAGTCATATTGCTGGTCAAGGACCAGCATAAACCAGCAAACGACCAGCATAAACCAGCTAAGGACCAGCACAGACCAGCAAAGGACCAGCTTAAACCAGCAAAGGACCATCTTAAACCAGCACCAAAACATACCTAACCAGCATATGCTGTTTTTTTCACCAGGGCTACCTGCTACGTCACTTGCAATCCATACAAATCGTGTGTGTTGCCAATGGAGACAAGAAGCTGTGGCGGTAATTTAGCACAATGTCATGTAGGAGATAAAGACAAGACCCGCAAATCCGTGGCCACAGAACAGCAGAATATGAATGAATATGAATATGAAGCAGAATATGAACGAGAGAATGTGAAGTCTTTTCCTCCCGTAGAAAACCATTAACACTTAATATGACTTAATGTATTAAGATGCAATTAAAATTTTCAAATTCAATATACAGTTTATTAATGTAATGCATGTAGGCTATATAGCGCTTTCCTTCGCAAAACGTGGCATAATGTGGCATAACGGACTAAACTCAATATGATCCTATTCATTATTAAAACAACTACACACAAGCAGGTGAGCCCAGAATAAACCCATACATTCGCCATTTCCCATAAATAATAATTTCTACAGCTCTTTTATATAATTGTCATTTGTTTATATTGGTTTTCTACAGGAGGAAAACGTCTATTTAACGCATTACGTTCTGGGCACGTCTGCTTGCCTATACAGAGTTGGTCATTTTAATATCATCTAATGCCTTTCTTATGGCACGTTCATATCTGCTGGTATATCATTTGACAACAGCAAGGTTTATATTGAATTTGGTCTTTATCATCTTAGTGCTTTTGCCACATTAAGTGTTTGCTGGGCAAGTACAAAAGTGAAAGTTTGCGCATTGTGTTCATGGCCATATGCTTGCCTTGAAGTACATTAAATTAATAAACTGTATTATAAATTTGATCGTTAATGGCACTTAATGTATCTTAATACATTAAGCCATATCAAGTGTTAATGGTTTTCTAAGGGAGGAAAAACCTTAACCAGAGACTTTGCGCATTGCGTTCATATTCTGCTGTTCTGTGGCCACGGATTTGCGGGTCTTGTTTTTATCTCCTACAGATGACTTGCATGACCCTGTACGTTATGATGTTAAATTAGCTTTAATCTTTTAACGACCACAGCGTCTTGTTTCTATTGACAACATGTACCATTTGTGTGGATTGCAAGTGACGTCGCAGGTAGCAGAGAGTGCAAGTGGCGATTGCGAGTGACATTGTAATTTAGTTTCTTTTTTCTTGTCTTCACCACCTGGCTACTGTTGTAAAATGTTGATTTAATTACAAATAATAATAAATAAATAAAATAAAGTAAAAATAAAATAGACTGTAAGTGACGTCACTTCCGGAAGTGCAGTTGTCTGAGAGTGCAGGTCTGAGAGTACAGTTGCATGTCTGTAGCCAGACCCTATTGGTATGTGCAACGCCCATGGAGCAACCCAGTCAGCCACTGGGCATGCGCACATCTATGTAGTTTGTCTAAAGGAGGCATTTTCAGTGGGCTGACCCATTGCCAACATATACAAAGATTACATGACGTGATTCCATATCTTCTTACACAATGTACTTACTGATGTATCTGAGAATATCAGAATATATGAAAATATATATGAGAATATTAATCAAAAGCATTTCTAATTAATTTTAATTTAATAATAAATTATGACACACAATCTATTAAAAGAAATGTAAATTTATTCAATTAATTAAAAGTTTAACAAAAAAAAAAATTACATTCTAAGGCCCTATGGAACTTGTTTAATTAATTAATTAATTAATTTATTTATTTAACCAAATTCTGTGTTTTCCATTCATTTCATTAAATATGAATAATCAAAAGCACGTCTAATGAACTGATTTTACAAAAAATATATATGTATATTTTTTTTTCTTAGTACATTTTTTATGGTAAATAAATTCTGGTAAATATTTTTTTCCCGGTAAACATACCTTTAAAAATATATATATTTTAATAATAATTTTATTAGTATTAGTACTATCATTACTTTAAGTAATTTATTTCTGTCATAGTTAAACCGAACATTTATTGCTGTTGCTGTAAAGACCTTTTAGTTTCTGTTTGCATACATGATAGTTTTGTTGTTGTTGTTTGTTTTTTCAAATGTTCATGAGGTGACTCTCAGAGCAGTTCAAGAGATTGTTTATTTGTTCGTGTACTCGTATATTGAGGCAGACATAGGCTGAAAGCACTGCTAGCATGTAGTAAACAAATCCGCACATCAGTGCGATTCATTCACACAAAGATATGCAGAACATGCAGGATTGTAGAATATTCACAGACACTAGTCCTAGTGTCACAAGAACAAAGCAAGAAACTAGTTTGATTTATTGATCCAAAAGTTGTCAAATTCCTTTCCATTCCATTCCACATAAAATGCCATTTATATTTTGGACGTCGGTTACACAAACCTATCTGTCACAGGGAGAAACGGACGAGAGGCGAGCGGATCCATTTGCGAGCCTTTATTGACATTACGAGACAAATACATAGTTGAGCAGGCAGGGTCAGACAACAGTAAACGGGAGTGTAAGAGGCGAGACGAGAGAGAATAGTCCATAAACGAGCGATAATCCGAAGGCAGGCGGCGAACAGTCGAGAACGAGGAGCCAGGCGAGAGAATCAAAAACACAAGGAACTATGAAACACTAGACAAAGGGAGAAACACTATAAACAATCCGTGGTTAGCATGGGGAAAGACCGGGGCTTTTATGGTGCTGCTGATTGGTCACATGCGCAGACGCGATCAGCATGATGCATGATGGGAGATGTAGTCCGGGGTGTAGTACAACAGTCAGAGTGTGACGATAGGGTGAGAGTGACATCTGGCGGTGAGCGGACAGCGGGACACCGACCAGATTTGTGACATAGCCCCCCCCCCAGGGAGCGGCTTCCAGACGCTCGAAGGGAGCAACGGTCCAGGGGAGCGGTGGGGCGGGAGCGAGACAGGGCGAAGGCTGGAGGGCCAGGTCCATGTAGAGGACCCGGTGATTGAGGCTGGACCGACAGAGCAGGGCCGGAGGCAGAGCAGGAGCCCTCCAGGGCGGAGCCGGAGGCAGAGCAGGAGCCCTCCAGGGCGGAGCCAGAGGCGGAGCAGGAGCCCTCCAGGGCGGAGCCGGAAGCGGAGCGGGAGCCGCAAGGGCCCTCCAGGGCGGAACAGGAGGCGGAGCAGCCCTCCGGGGCGGAGCAGGAGGTGGAGCAGCCCTCCGGGGCGGAGCAGGAACCCGCGTCACGGTCTGGAACCTGGGGAAAGCAGGGACAGAGGAGGCGGACAGAACAAGGAAAGAAGCTGAGAGTTTATAGGGGGACGCCACCTCCATGGGAGGTTCCACAGCCAAGGCGGACACCTCTGGAGGCATTGGCGCAGCTTCTCCGAACGAGAGGAGTTCTGGAGCAGGCTTGTGACCAGGCGGGAGCTGGGACAGAGCAGGAAACTGCGTTATGGTCTGGGACCTGGGAAAAGCAGAGACACAGGAGCCAGACAGAATAAAGGGAGAAGCAGAGAGTTTAAAGGGTAATGCCCCCTCCATAAGAGGTTCTACAGCTGGCGCTGACACCTCTGGAGGCATTGGCGCAGCTTCTCCGACGGGGTAGGCCTCTGGAGCAGACTTGAGACCAGATGGGACCCCTGGAGCAGACTTGGGACCAGACGGGACCTCTGGAGCAGACTTGAGACCAGACGTGACCACCGGGGCGGACTTGTGAACAGACGTGACCTCCGGGGCGGACTTGTGAACAGACGTGACCTTTGGGCGGTCTGATGAGTCGTGACTTGATTCTGGGTGGTCAGACAAGACGTGATGGGGCTCTGGGCCATCGGGCAGGACGTGACTTGGGCCGTCAGGCGGGACGTGACTTGACTCTGGGCCGTCAGGCGGGACGTGACTTGGGCTGTCAGGCGGGACGTGACTGGACTCTGGGACGTGACTGGACTCTGGGCCGTCAGGCGGGACGTGACTGAACTCTGGGACGTCAGGCGGGACGTGACTGGACTCTGGGACGTCAGGCGGGACGTGACTGGACTCTGGGGCAGCAGCAATAACTTCATTTGGCTCATGAAGGTCAGCTGTGGTTTGGCTTGGTTCGTGGAGATTGGCTGTGACTTGACTTGATTCATGAAGATCAGTAGTGAACTGCTTTGACTTATGGAGATCAGCGGTGACTTGACTTGGCTCATGGAGATCATTGACTTTACTTGACTCAGGAACCACGGCTGTTACCTTGCTTGACCCAGGAACCACGGGTATGACGTTGCTTGACTCAGGAAAGACTGCCTTGACGTTGCTTGACGCAGGAACGACCGCCTTGATGTTGCTTGACGCAGGAACGACCGCCTTGACGTTGCTTGACGCAGGAACGACCGCCTTGATGTTGCTGGACTTGGCAGCCTGACTGGACTTGGAAGTTACAGCTGTAGCCTGACTTGACTCTGGAGCAGCGGCTGAAGCTTGACTTGGCTCTGGAATAACAGCAGCAGCTTGACTTGGCTCATGAGGATCTGCTATTACCTGGCTTGGCTCATGGAGATCCGCTGTAACGGGATTTGACTCAGGAACAACATGGCTTGACTCAGGAACAACAGCTGTAGTGTGACTTGACTCAGGAACAACAGCTGTAACGTGACTTGACTCATGAACAACATGGCTTGACTCAGGAACAACAGCTGTAACGTGACTTGACTCAGGAACAACATGGCTTGACTCAGGAACAACAGCTGTAACGTGACTTGACTCGTGGGGAACAGATGTAACTTGGCTTGACGCATGGAAAACGACAGCTTTGGCTTGACTTGATTCTGTGTCTTGACTTGACTCAGGGGTAGCCGCCGCGATCTGAAGGAGCAGCATTTTAGCTGCCCATACCGTCATTAGGGGTGAGTCCAGCACGTGGGCCATCATGATAGGCCGTGATCTTGAGATGTCAGACGAGACATGGCGAGGCTCAGCGCCGTCAGGCAGGTCGTAACTCGACTCAGAGACCACGGCTGCGACTTTGCTTGACTCAGGAACCGCTTCAGGAAGGGCGGCCATGATGTGTGCAGACTCAGGAGCAGAAAACATGGCGTGAACAGGCTGTGACTTGACGGAGATGTCCTGAGCAGGCTGTGGTTTGGCTGACGTGGCGTTAGCGGGCGCTGGCTTGACAGACGTGGCGTTAGCGGGCGCGGGCTTGACTGATGTGACGTTAGCGGGCGCGGGCTTGACTGATGTGGCGTTAGCGGGTGCTGGCTTGACTGACGTGGTGTTAGCGGGCGCTGGCTTGGCGGCCATCTCTGCAACAGACTCTGGCGTGACGGCCATCTTTGCGACAGGCTCTGGCGTGGCAGCCATTTTGTGCAGTGGCTCTGGCGTGGCAGCCATCTTGACAGTGCTTGGCCCGGGAATGAGGGCTGTAACTTGACTTGAGACAGAAGAGACAGCTGTAATTTGACTTGACACAGGAGCCACAGTAGTAGCTTGACCTGACACTAGAAACACAGCTTTAACTTGACTTGCCTTGGGAAGAGCAGCTCTGACTTGACTTGATGCAGGAAACACGGCTCCAGCTTGACTTGACATAGGAACAGCAGCTGTAATCTGACTTGACTTGGAAACTTGACTTGACTCAGGAAGCGCGGCTGCAACTTGACTTGAAAACTTGACTTGACTCAGGAAATGCAGCTGCAACACTATATGGCTCTGGTATGGCAGCCGTGACGTGACGGAGCTCTGTTCTCGCCGCCATTGTGTGGACGCGCTCCGACGCGGCCGCCATTTTGTGAACGGGCACCGCCGTCGTCGCCATTGTGTGGACACGCTCCGACGCGGCCGCCATTTTGTGAACGGGCTCCGCCATCGTCGCCATTGTGTGGACGCGCTCCGACGCGGCCGCCATTTTGTGAACGGGCACCGCTATCGCCGCCACTTTGTGCACGGGCTCTGTTGTCGCTGCTGTGGTATGAACGCGCTCTGGCGCGGCCGCCATCTTATGAGCGTGCACCGGCGCGGCCGCCATTACACGGGCGGGTTGCGCGGCCGGCGCTGCCGCGATATCGCGTTGCTTCTCCGCAACATCCACAGTAAGTGAAGAACCGCTGATATGTAGTGCAATGTCAAGGTACTGTCTTAGAGTCCAATGGGGCTGATGCAGTGGCATTGAGGAGCCGAAAGGTTCAGAAAGCCCACCACGAAAAAATACCATCAGACACAGATCGTTCATTGCAGTCTGACGTGCTAACGTAATAAAGTCCAAAACGTATTCCTCCACTGATCGCTCACCTTGCTTGAGGAGCATGATCTGGACTGCAGTGTCCTGAGCTGCTGGATCCTTGTTGACGGATTGTTCTGTCACAGGGAGAAACGGACGAGAGGCGAGCGGATCCATTTGCGAGCCTTTATTGACATTACAAGACAAATACATAGTTGAGCAGGCAGGGTCAGACAACAGTAAACGGGAGTGTAAGAGGCGAGACGAGAGAGAATAGTCCATAAACGAGCGATAATCCGAAGGCAGGCGGCGAACAGTCGAGAACGAGGAGCCAGGCGAGAGAATCAAAAACACAAGGAACTATGAAACACTAGACAAAGGGAGAAACACTATAAACAATCCATGGTTAGCATGGGGAAAGACCGGGGCTTTTATGGTGCTGCTGATTGGTCACATGCGCAGACGCGATCAGCATGATGCATGATGGGAGATGTAGTCCGGGGTGTAGTACAACAGTCAGAGTGTGACGATAGGGTGAGAGTGACATCTGGCGGTGAGCGGACAGCGGGACACCGACCAGATTCGTGACACTATCTTTTCAAACACTTTTACAATAACCCCAATTTGAATACAATCAAAGTGATTTACAGATTTCTGCAAAGACACTGTCAATGTTGTGTTATGACTGGATATGTTACTCATTACTCTCTGCTTCATACTAATTCATCTCTGATCTTTCTCATTCTGCTTTACTAGCCCTACATCATCATATTACTCACTTTATTTATTTTTATTCATACACTGACATACTCAGAATTACTTTATTGTGTCATTACAAGTATTACCTTAATGGTTGAACTATCAGGCTTTTTGTCAATAATTAGTGGTAGAATTTGAATATTGTGATTTGTTCTGTCACTATCCCCAGGGCTAAAACATGATTCCTCAAATTGATCTGAAGGGAACTGTAATTTGGTATAATGTAACTACTTTGGATTTGCACAACTCTAATGGATTATAAAAGTAGGTAATAAGATATAAACATCATATAGAAGAATATAAACATCAGTAGAAGCCAGGTGTATAAACACCCATCTCTAAAATAAATTGCTGTTAAAAAAAATGCATATGTCCTTGGTCATGTTTTTTTTTTTTTTTGTGTATCTTTAAAGGCAGTTGGAAAGTACCTCCCTCTGGCACCGGCAGGGGGGTGGTAACAAAACAGGGAAGGTTCAACTGCAGCAAGTTTATGACACGTTTGGTCTCCTGCCAAAGTATCGTAAAGAAAATCTTATGAAACAGAAATATTCATACTACACGTCTTTTGTCATTCTATGTCACACTGAAGAGTGCTCCTCTGTATTAGACCTTCAGAAAACAAGGCAGGGCACAACACAAGGCACATTTAGACAATGGTTTGTTAGTTGCTACTAAATGCATTTCATAAAGAACTAAAGTGGCATATGCTGAGGTATTGAGCAATCGCTGTTCTCGCTGTGACTCACTGACTGCATGGCCTAAAGCTCAAGAGATAGGATAACTTTCGCTGGTTATTTGGAGAACCAACAATTATTTTCTACCAGTTAACTAATCTGTGAAAAACCTTTTTTCTTCTTCTCTGCACATTTGTTTATCAGAGTGAATTACAATCAAATAATATTGGTGTTTGTTAAACATAAACTAATGTCTGTAATTGTCTATTTCCCTTTTGCTAAAGTCTCTGAATAAACCAGAAAAGATATAAATGTGGTTGGTAAACAGTTGTTACAGATTGCTATTCTCTTAGCTAGGCTATATTAAAACATTCTAACTATAGTCTAATACTGCTCATTAATGTTTCATTTCATGTTTCCAGGAACACAGCTAGGGGTTGGTTTAGGGTTGGACTTGTCAGCAGTTTCAGAAACGTTGTGTAACAGAACTGCAAACCTGTACACGCAAAAAAGAAAAACATCTATATTTCTTCTAAACTGTGGATTACCACGCTGTTTGGATGAAGAAAACCGTGGCCTGTACTTGTCTGAAAATGGACACCAGCTTGGTAAGACATATTTAATATTGGACTTGCCAATTATTTTAATATTTGACATTTTCTGCTACTGTGACATTTCCTACATAATGTGTATAATGCTTGCAACTTAGCTGACACTGCATCAATAAATCAATCCAAATGGCTTTCACATTATATGACATATTTAAAATAGAAGTGGTATACAAAATGAAGTTATAAGCTTTTAAATTTAGTGCTGACAAGTGGAAGAGACCATTTGACATTTGAGGGGTATTTCAGCAGCATCTAATTTTGGCTGATATTTTTATATTCTTGAACTGATCTTCAAGCATTTTCTTGCTTTTCTAGATGATATGCAAATGCGTTAAGTTTATGAGTAAGGAAACATTATCTGTCACAAATAATTAGTTGGAACAACACAAAAGACACGTGTATTGTAGCTATCTGATTTATGGTGCAGTGCCAAGTCCTTCTCTGGTCCGCTTAGGGTATTTTTTTATGGATATGACATAAGTGTCCTTATAATAAGCAAAACCATTTTTCATTTTCATGTGCAGCTTCATGAAGCCATTTCTCAGAACTGATTTTGAATTTAATAAAAATACTATGATGACATATTGACAACTGTCAAACTAGTTTCACACTGCAAAGAGGTTTTGTTTCAGAACTTGAATAAAAAAACTTAGAAATAAAGATGCACTAGGGATAAATGTAATGAATATTTAGGTTAACACCCACTCAAAATTGAGTGGGCTTCCTCTGGTAAGCTCTTTGCTTCTTAGAAATGCAGCAATCTTGCATAAAATTGGCCTAAAGAGATGACATCATTTCCTGCTCTGGTGATATGTGAGGTGATCTTAATGGCCCATGATTGGACAACATTAAGTTCAGATTTTAATGTGGCAGCAGCCCTAACCTCTGATATGAGCTAAAACTCATTCTGTGCATGGGGAATCCCCAGCACTCATCTATAATGTAGTAATATTTGTCTATTTCTGTTGTAACAAAATATGGAAGAAATATCTGTTTCAGTTTTGAAGGCCTGTGATATTCATTGCATAAATTATTAAGCAGGCACGTGGAGTCACATGATAGTAGTAAGTCACTAAAACCATCAACAAAGTAAACTTTAACAGTAAGTTGATCTTTTGTTGCTGCTGGTAACATGTAAGCACAACTGTTTCCCGACATTCTGATCATCTGATCAACAGTTTCCCAGCAAAAATATCTGTGAGGTTGTGAAACTAGTCGGTGAAATTGAAACCAGTGCTAATATATTAATGTGTTTATATTATTTTAATGGTTTTGAGATACGTCTTTTCAGCTTACCAAGCCTGCATTTATTTGATCCAAAGTACAACATAAACAGTAAAATTTCGAAAAAAAATTGTACTATTTAAAATAGCTGTTTCCTGTTTGAATATATTTTAAAATGTAATTTATTCCTGTGATCAAAGATACATTTTAATTTCATTTTTATTGTCAATATTTAAAACAGCTGAGTCCCTTTTTTAGGATTCTTTGATGAATCGAAAGAGCCAAAGATTAGTATTTATCTGAAATAATAAGCTTTTGTTTGGGGTGTGGGGGATGTTCAACATAATAATAATAATAATAATGATAATAATAACAATAATAATAATAATAATAATAATCAATGTTTTATGAGCAGCAAATATTAAACTTAAAATGAGTTCTGAAGTCAGTCTCTGACTGGAGTAATAATAACGATGATGATGATAATAATAATAATAATAATAATACATGTTTTATGAGCAGCAAATATTAAAATGAGTTTTGAAGTCAGTCTCTGACTGGAGTAATGATGACAAAAACTTCAGCTTTGAAATCACAAGAATAAATTTCATTTTAAAATATATTCAGATTTTCTGAAAAAACAATTCAAAAATTTACTGCTGTACTTTGGATGAAATGTATGTAGGCTTGGTGAGCAGAAGAGATTTATTCCAAAAAAAAAAAAAAAACGTTAAAAATCTGTGTGTGTGTGTGTGTGTGTGTGTGTGTGTGTGTACTTCTATCTTTGTGAAGGTCGGTTTGAGTTTTAGACCATTGCAGTAGGGACAATTTTGGCCAGTCCTCACTCTCTGAAACTTCTTTAAAGACCTGTTTGAGGGTCAAGACTTGATTTTAGGGATCAGGTTATAACTGGGTAATGTTTAGGTTTAGGGTAAGGGTTTGGATGAATCACTTCTGATGAGTAAGTAGCTAGAGATTGCATTGTGTCAATGTATGTCCTCACAAAGATAGCTATACAGAGTTGTGTGTGTGTGTGTGTGTGTGTAGACAATAACTGGCAACCTGCCAAAATGACTAAATAAAAACTTGAGTAAATGCTTGGTGATTTTAGGTTGTTGAAAATTCATATTAAAAAATGTAAAAATATAAGTGTAAATATTAGCATTGTATGTTTAAGTGTACTATAAAATAATTGTATTTTTATTTAATACTCACTTTTTATTTTAAAATATAGTATTATCACACTGTTCTTATTTTATTAATAATAAACGGCAACAGTAGTATTATTTATATTGTTAATTATTTTGTTTTTATAGTTGTACATATTTATTTATAATTACAATATAGTATGTTGTATATTTTGTGATGTAAATGTAACTTCTAAATATTCTGTTTTGAAATTTTGCATGGCTGGAATCCTCAAAGACCACTTTAGTGTCAGACAAACCCACCGTGCCTAAATATATAAGCACAGCTGTCTGTCAAATGACATAATATGTTACAGTCTTGGTCAGTGTTAAGGGTTAGTGATCAGTCAGCACTTTCAGAGAGCTGCTTTCATCCTCTCAGCGGCTGTTTATTGAAAAATGTTCTGAGGTGTAGAAAAACAAATCAGGCACACACTTGAAATGTTCTTCTAGCATTTTATTAACAGAAATCCCCCATATATCCCCAAATATTTTGTACCTGGACAGAAGGGGATTAAGTGCTTAAAAGGAAATGCACTGTAACAAAAACATTTTGTTGAGTCTACTTAAAATAATTTGTAACCTGGCTGCCTTACACTTTTAAGTTCAGTCCACTCAAAAAAAAGTTTATTCAAATTGAAATGTTAAAAAAGTTATACTAAGTGACAACTTAGATATTTGAGTTGAACTTAAAATTTTAAGGCAGCTGGGTTACTTACCCATCTGTTAAGTTTAGCAAATACAAATATCTAAGCTGCTACTTAGTACAACTTAACATTTCAAGTTGACTAAACTTTTTTTAGTTGACTGAACCTAAAATTTTAAGGCAGCAGGGTAACAAATTATTTTAAGCTGACTCAACAAATTGCGTTTTTTGTTTTTTACAGTGCAGTCATTACAATGAGTATAGTGACTAGTGATTACAATATTATTATACAATATTATATTACGTATAAAGCTTTAAAGAAACATTTAATACAAATATGATCAAACCTAGCAGTGTCTACTTCCTTTGGGAAGGAAAGAACTTTATCAGCAGATAGAATAGCACACATAGATCATGTTGTTATCGTAGATTTACATTAGTTGTTTGTGTAACACATGTTAGTATTTGAAGCCAGATCTGAAGTGGCAGGTGCTGAGTGGATTTCACTAGCAATGTGTTAGATGTATGAATTCACTGGCACAGCATTTTTTTTTTTTTTATTCTGCTTCCACAGCAGCAGTTTACAGGAAATAATTGCCCTGGACTGTATGTTTACATTTATGTTCACACACATTTATAGTCACTATAGTCCCATGAAATCCACCAAGTTCTTTCCTACAAACTGACTGGACCAGTAACAGATATATTAATAGTTATACTAAAAGTTACATATGAAGAGTTCAGATACAAAACCAGCAAAAAGCCATCTCGGTCAAAAATGAGATAATGATACAGAGTGAATGCTCCTGACACATAGTATATGTCCATCAAATACTTTTACTTCAAACTCGCTTAATTCCAGCCTCTGCCCAATCAGAAGTACCAGTACTTACATAGAAGCCTATACAAAGTAGCCAGAAAAAAATACTAATTTTTAAAGAAATACGTCAGATGGATTTAGAGGCTTTTGCATCTGAGCTCTTCATATATTAAGTTACATTATAATTTAGTTATTTATTTATAGTTTTACTTGCATATATATGTACAGTTATGCATATTAAATGTGTCCGTTTGCATAGCAGACACAAAATATATAGTATAAACAAATATAAATACATAATTCTATAATCTATATAATTAAATAATATAATTATTTCATCATATAGCTTTATTTCAGTTAGTTTCAGTTAGTACAAATTGCACTGAAATAATGTTCAAGACATTGCTATGACCTTGTTAATTAAAAGATAAAAGTATAATGAATGACTGAAGACTGAAGAACTTCCAGGTGCAATAACGTAACTTCTCCTGTGGATAAAAATAAAAAGGGAGATGCTTTTAGCTGGACTCACCGCTGTTTGTACTGTAATTTGTAACATTTTAAAGGATAAGATCAAAGATAATAATTTGAACCATTTCACATCGTAACAGCAGTATTTTATAAAATACCTGTGATGCTACATACCACAATCAAACAATCACTTCAGTAGGACGTAGAGCATATCCTGACCTACAAGCACAGAATTATACAGACATTAAAAGACATATGTTACACAAAGCCAAGTGTTTAGCTTGTTCTAGGCAGTTTTTATGAGGACCTCACCTTTGTCTTTTCCGGTAAACCACAAAGATGACAATGAAAATCACCAACAGCACAAACACACTTACTCCAATCCAAATATGAACACTCTGGTTAGGAGAATCCACTAGGAAACAAACAAGCAAACAAAAAACGCATAACAGGGAGGTGTGAGAATATAAACACAATGACGCAGATAAACTGCATCATTAACAAGACAAAATTGTAGGCTAAATTAAAGGATTAGTTCACTTCCAGAATCCTGATTCCTGATTATTTACTCACCCCCATGTCATCCAAGATGTTCATGTCTTTCTTTCCTCAGTCGAAAAGAAAAATGAGATTTTTTTTCACCCTACCCTAACTTTTTAAACTAAAGTACACAGACGAAAAACTAACCACATGTGACCTTTCCGACATATAGCCATGACATAAGTCATGGACTAGCATTGGCAAAGCTAGTGCAAGATGAGCATTTGTGCTTAAAATGTTATTTTTTAGGAAATGGCCAATGATCTCACTAGATAAGAACCTTATTTCTTGGCTGGAATCGTGTAGAGCCCTTTGAAGCTGAGTTAAAACTGCAATTTGGACCTTTAACCCATTGATCCCCATTGAAGTGAATTCTCAAGATATGGAGAAAAATCTTGGAATGTTTTCCTCAAAAACCTTAATTTCTTTTTAACTGAAGAAAGACATAAACGTCTTAGATCAGGGGTCTCCAACCTTTTTTCTCCAGGAACCGGATACGGTGTCAAAATATTCTTGGGGAAATCAATTTGTTACCTATGCTCTGTTGCAAGAACAGAGCGTAAGTAACGAATTGAGTTCTGTTTCGTTTCTTCCTGTGGAAACAAACACCCTTAACAAAAAAAGTAAAACAGCGATATAGGACGATTTTGAAGTTGAGGGAGAACATAAGTTTTACGACACACCCTAACTGCCTAACTGTCCCTAACTGCCTAACTGTCCATAGAAGTTCACTATATGGAGAAAAATGCTGAAATGTTTTCCTCAAAAAACATAATTTATTTACAACTGAAGAAAGAAAGACATGAACATGGATGACAAGGGGGTGAATACATTATCTGTAAATCTTTGTTCTAGAAGAGGAGTTCTCCTTTACAGGCTTTAACTACTAGTCGACCAGAAACATTTTTAGTCGAGGGCAGCCCTAAATATATTTGAGATTGTAAAGTAATAAAATATACTTCAGTAGAAGATACTATACTATAAGTGAATGACATTAAAGAAAAAGTTTCTTGAAAAACTCGAGTGAAAAACCACATTGCCCACAAGCTGCAAAACAGCATGTGCCAAAAGAGCTCAGCAGTGACAGTCTATTGTAAGCTGTATAATCAAGTGAGTCTATCTACACCGCATAAACTACTTTTTTTTACAACTGTTGCTATAAAGAACTTGCAAAAAACTAATTTTATCAACAGAAAATATGTGAATGTAGAATGGCAACACTTTATATGAGAACATTTAGGTTAACAGCTTGATACAAATTAGCACTAGTGTAAGCACTTGACCTTACCTTCAGGAAGTGTAGTCGGATATGCATCACCTGCAACACAACAGTTTCACTCAGTATGCGTACTACGGAAATAAAAGACCTCTACTGTTTTGTTTTTAATCAACTGATATTACTATGCCCTAAACTGAGTGGATTGAAGACATTTATAAGTAAAAAAGTGTGTAGAAAAATATAATATTCTTTTATCTTATTTTATTCTTGTAATGCAGACTCTTGTTTAGCAGTTCTTGACCTGGTAATAAGTATTCTATTGTCAAGATATGCAGGCATGTTTATAAAGATTATATAGTCAGTCAAATTAGTATATAGTAGTAAATGTACTGTACTACTTACAAGAGCACTGCTGCTTTTCATTGATCTGCATGATAGAAAAAAAAAATCAATGTTAGTTCAGTTATGCTATTAAATGATTTAAATACCTAGCAACACATAAAAGCTGAAACACAAACAATATTACACTTACATGGGATCAATGTCTTGTTTATTGCAAAATATCTTAATTACTAATACATTTTTGTCTGACCTTAAAGAGATCTGTCATGAAATACTCACCCTCATGTCGCTCCAAACCCGTAAGACCTTTATCTTAGCAACACAAATTAAGATATTTTTGATGAATTCTAAGAGCTTTCTGTCTGCGTAGACAGAAATGCAACTACCACATTCAAGGCCCACAAAGGAAGTTAGGACATAAGTTAAAATTGTCCATGTGACATTAGTGGTTCAACCTTAGGCACGACATGAGGGTGAGTCATTAATGACAGAATTGCTGCATGTCTTGTTGGATCACCCAACAAGGCCTTGGTGTTGGTGTGCAGTGCCATTTTTCCTTTAAATGACGTATTGTACATTTTTGGCTAAAGGTTTCAGTTTTATATTTAACTGTTCACAAAACATTTTCCAAGAAGTGTTGGTTTTGTGTGCCTTTATTTAAAGGTCATGGCACCTGAGCAACCCACAATCTCAATCTCATACCCTCAAATGACTCCAGTTATCTTGTGCAGAAGTTATCAAATAGACTTAAATTTACTTAAATTTTCCCCACAACTGGCCTTGTCAATGATCACTCATTGTCTTCAATAAAATGTTGAAAAGAACAGTTGTTTGTGTGTTATTAGTTAAGCCAGTTTTCTGTTTGTTTTCAGTTTCAATTCAAGTGATGTAGTAATCTAAATATTTTTTAAAGAGTTTACAAAATGATTCATATCACTGTATATAAAATGAAAAATAAAAATAAATAAAAAATAAACTGTGATAGCAGTCATGGATGCTATCCTTAACTTCATTTGATATGCTAAAGAAGAACTGTCCATCACTTAGTTTCTCCCCTGTGCACTGCAGGACATCAGATGCTTCTGCTGACAATACAATACACAACAGCATGGCCACAACTGAAAGAGACAAGCAAAACAAAAAGTATAGGTTAATCCAACAGTTAAAAAAATAAATATACAGAAGTCTTTGCTGCTCTAAAAAGTCAAAATGCAAAGTCTGATGAATGAAATACTTTTAACTGAATACTACTATTATTTATTTTTTATAATATTTAACATTTTTATAATATTTTATATAATATTTAACAATATAAAACACTTTTAAGACTGGGGTTTTCAAACTTTTTGATGCCAGTGAACCCTAAATGGCAAGATCCCCATTCAAAGGCCCTTTTTTCTAAAAAAATTTCAGGGTAACTCTATAAGATTCATTTATACTGTGTGAGGAAAAAATAGTTATTTTTAAAAATAATTAAACACATGACATTTATGTTGTCATTGTACAAAGCCAAAACAAATATGTAGATGTAATATTTAATCAAGCATTATCTGGAAAATATTTTTCAAATAATTCAGTTTTCACTCTGAAATCGGTTTTATTTTTTACCAAATTTTTACGTTTTATTTTATTTTTATTTTCTAGACTTAATTATTAACTTAACAAAAATATTAATCAAAAAGCTTGTCTTATCTTGGCATATCGCATTTTGATTTAAGTGTACTGACCTACTTTTGATTTAATCATCCAAATTTTGGCAAATTCTATAACATTCCACGTTATACAATATATTCCATTGTTATGACTGGATTCTGTGTTTTCCACATTGCGGAACTCATAGGGCCCTAGACACGCACACACTCATGTATGATCAGCAGCTGATAAGAGCTAAATTACAGCCCAAGTGTTTACACAACATCCCAAGTGTAGCTACACAATTAGCTACATTGACAAGCTTTGGAATGAGAATGGAGTTTCCTGGAAAATACATATTTACATGCATCTTGATTTTCTTCTTAATATTGGGTGTAGGATTAGGCAATCGGATAGTTGCTTCAACCAGGGGGTAGTAATTTAGCAGGCAGTCGAAATTTGGCACAACATCAGGACCAAATAATACCGATGTAAGGTTTGTTAATAAATGCAATCATTTTGTCTCTAGTGAAACCAGAACATAAACCCCAGTACAGCAAACAGGATAAGGACATTTTAAATTTTACCACCAGCAGTTATTTTAAGTGATATAATGATCACAGAAATCTTTTAATTAACTGAATAAGCTAGAAGAAACGTATGGATGTAAATCATGGGTATATAAGACCTTTTTATTTTTTTCATTTCTTCTCAATACTTCAAAAGACAGGAATACATTAAAGTTTTAAACTGTAAATCATCACAATTGTATTACAAGAGATCCATTTAACAGGACAACTAGATAGCAAAGGCAAAAACAAAAATATACTACAATGTAAAAATAATGATATAGAAAAAAATATTCAAGTAAAATTCTTACGACTGATGAAAGAAATTAACTATTTTACGTAGTTTTCTATAATGGTGTTAAGTTAACACATTAACACAAAGCCAGTGTTGGGGAAAGTTACTTTTAAAATTAATGTATTACAATATTACGTTAGGCTACTTCATAAAAAAGTAACTAATTGCGTTACTTAGGCTGCATATAAACTGCAAGATCGTTTGACCATATCCTATTTTTTTTTTTGCCCGCCTGATTACATTTACTTTAGACACGACTGCAAACCGATATCCGTGTTTCTATTAATTCACACCCAAAATGATTTACTAGGACATGGTAGACCCTCGGGTTGTTGAATTCCCGTGCTATTAAAACTATTTATTTAATTCACGTCGAGTGCCCATTATTTTATATCAGCACAAAATCTGACTGAACGAATAAAGACCGAAAAATAACGGTAATTTTCAATTGTTATTTTATCTACAGCTCGTTAGAGGTAGAATTCTTTAGTGAAAATTAAGTAGCGCAAAATTATATTTATTTAAATGTATTCGAAAGAATTCATGAGAGAGAGAGAGAGAGAGAGAGAGAGAGAGAGACGCATACAGCACACCGGCTTTAAAACGCTATCTTCAGGCAAACGTGTCTAAGGGGAATTGGATATATGAGTTAGACTTGAGATTTAAAGTCCACTTTCGGAAGTGGCCCAGATCTGATACGACAAAATCGGACCACGTGCGGATTTTTTGGAACAAATTTATAACTGTGTCAAATGTGAGCAAAAAAATCGGATATTTTGTGACAGTGTAAATGCAGCCTGGGCTTGCTTATTCATTATTTCAGTAACAAAAAACCCAAAAGTTATATTTTTGACAACTGTAAAGGCCCTTTCACAAAGCCTTAAGCTAAAGGAAGTGCCCCTGGTCTGCACCTCACTCCCAGTTTCTCTCAACATTGGGACAGAAGAGATGTCAGTGAATAAACCAAAAAACAAAGTAACAAAATGCTAATGTATATAGTATAAAGCTATAGTTAGTTTATGCTTTTCTCTGATAGTGTGGTGGAGGTGCCCTATTGTTATTGTTGATATTTAAAATAGTTGAGCTCTTTTTTTTTTCTTTCTTTTTTTTCTTTTTTCAGGATCCTTTGGTGAATATAAATATCCAAAGATATAAAAACAGCTTATGTAATGTAATATGTAGAATTACACACTACACCATTCAAAAGCTTGGAGTTAGTTTATTTATTTATTTATTTTACTACAAATGTTTTCAAATAAGAATATTAGAATGATTTCTGAAGGATCATGACTGGAGTAATGATGCTATAAAATGAAATCACAGAAATTAATTACATTTTAAAATATATTCAAATTAAAAAAATATTTTAAATAGTAAAAATATTTCAGAATTTTACTGTTTTTGTTGTACTTTGGATACAATAAATGCAAGCCTGGTGAGCAGAAGGGACTTCTTTAAAAAAAAAAAAAAAATCTTACTGCCCAAAAACTTTTGACTATATGCAACAGCCTCTACTGTTATACATCTGTACATTTATCATCTAAATCATCTAATATTTGCCATCTAAATTACCCAGACATGTGACTTAGTTCGGAGATGGTCAACAACAATTCTATCTATGAGTGGCCAAAGACTTTGCACTGAGCTTTTTTCACATGTCAGCAGGGGGCTGTAGTGTTTCCGTAAAGAGACATAATCTGTTGGCTGTTTTGTGGTTAGTCCATTTTCTGTGAAAAGAAGCTTGATGACTGAAAACGTCACATGACGTGAACCCCTTACCACGTTTTGTCTTTGTTAGACAGGCAGCATTTAAAGACTTCCTTTTTATTGTCACTTTTCAGAAATCCTACCATCATCCTTCACCACTAAACATACATCTGTTCAGTAAAATTACTTTAATTGCTGCCTTCACTGTAAAAAAAAAAAACTATTTGTTGAGTCAACTTAAAATAATTTGCAAGATACCCTCAAAGCAATGGCCTAGCAGAGAAAACCATTCAAACTGCAAAGCGCATTGTAGGAAAAGCGAGCGCTGATGACAAAGACTACTATCTTGGACTACTAGAATACCGGAAAACACACCTGTGGATAACCTACACTGTAAAAAAAAATTCCGTAAAAAAACGGAAAAAAGTACTGGCAGCTCATTACCTGGACTTTGTACCGTAAATTTACAGTCTGTTAATTTACAGTCTGCCACCAAAAAAAAAACAGGACTTTTTCTGTTTTAATGGTATATTTATATATTTATATATACATAAAGCAAATAAATCCAGCACAATATACAAATTTGAACATGGTTTATTTTTACTTCATGTAAACATTCTTAAAAGTGCATTCAATGGCTTTTGTTTGCCTTAAGTGGGTTAGGACTAAACAACATCAAATACTCAATTCATTTAACAATGTGTCAACTCAGGCAAAATGGCTGTATTGTAAAAGACAGTTTAGCTTTAAACAGTAAGGGACAGAATTTAAAAAAAAAAAAAAAAAAGAAAACATGAGCATCTGTACAATACAGGTGTTGTACTAAAAAGTGGTCACAAAATTTAAACGTCACAATGAGAAACAGTCAAGATTCAAAACTTTTTTTTCTTATAAGAGAAAACAATATTGTTTAGAGGGATAGTTCACACAAAAAAATGTTAATTCAGTCAATTACTCATACCATTCCAAACCCATAAGACTTTCATTCATTTTTAGAACACAAATTAAGAGTATTTTTAGTTAAATCTGGGTACTTTCTGTCCCTCTATTGATTGTCTATGCAACTACCAAGGTCCAGAAAGGTATAAAGTATGTGACTCCAGTGGCTTGACAACAGAATTTTGAAGTTCATTATAACAGAAATATCATCGAAGTGATGCAATTCATTATAGGGGATGTATTATTATTTAACTGCATGTTTAATGCAAGTGCCATTTTTTTTTTCAATTTAAAAACTCAAATATTACATGGATTTTTGAAATTGTTCATGCAAGAGTCTTGGAGGAATGCACAGCCACTTGGTTGCCTTCATCTCAAACCACGTTCAGGATTTCTTCACAGGAAAATTCTGAAAGAAATGGATATGACAAAAAAAAGAAATGAATTAAACTGAACTACAGAGTAATATGCAGGTTGGAGTGGAAAAGTAGTCATACAGTATTTTAAGTTAATTAAATCAACTGCAATCCATAATACTTTCCAATTGTTTACACATTGCTTAACTTACATTTTCAATAGTCTCCATTTGCATCGGTCATATGAGCTTGTCAAATCAACTATGTCCTAAAATATACTTCATTATTTTCAACTAAATAAACAGCAACACGACCAAATGCTTCATACACTTTTTATAACACACGTGTTGCTTACTTCTGTATGAACTCCAGAGTAAGTGCCGCCGCCTCTGGGTATTTTGTAGCTCACAACCGCAACAGGAAAGAAGATTTGTTCATTAACTTCTCAAACGACAGCAATCTTGAACTGCCCATCACCTTAAACAAAAAAGACATTACAAAATGACCATATACATAATGACAAGCATCTTTGAACACCTTTGAAGGCGTGTTCAGCAAACAACTTCACATTGTTGTAAAAGTCAACAGAATAAATGACTCAAAGACTCAATTTTCTTTTCAATATTGAACACTAATGTTAAATGAAATAGAATACAAACCCACTTGGTTTCCTTCATCTCAACCCTCATTTAGGATTTCTTCACAGGAAAACTCTAAAAGAAATGGATAATGATAAATATGAAATGAATGAAACTGAACTACAGAGTAACATGCAGGTTGGAGATGGAAAATCAATCATACAGTATTTTAAGTTCATTAAAATAACTGCTAACCCTAATACTTGTCAATTCAAATATTTATTTATAAATTGCTTAACTTACATTTCCAATAGTCTCCATTTACATCTGTCTTATGAGCTTGTCAGATCATGTGTCTTACAATATACTTCATTATTTTCAATTAAATAAACAGATACACATTTCATAACATATGTGTTGCTTACTTCTGTATGAATTCTAATGTAAGTGCCACCTCTTCTGGGTATTTGTAGCTCACAACCTCAACAGTGGTCATTAACTTCTTGAACGACAGCAATCTTGAACTGCCCATCACCTTAAACACAAAAGACATTACAAAATTACCATATACATAATGACAAGCAGTTTGAACACACCTTATACACACCAGGATAATAACATGCAAAAGTAATCAATCCAATCATTTTGGTAAGGTTAGCACGTTGTGACGTGGCTTCCGACGCATCAGACAGCAAACAACTTCACATTGTTGTGAAAGTCAACAGAATAAATTACTCAATAACGATTTTCTTTCTGATACTTAACACTAATGTTAAATAAAACTGTTAATAAAACAGAATACAAACGCATGATAAGAATGCAGGTGTGCTTGAGATTCACAGTACAGCAGCAATCACGTCCTGTCATTAAAAAAGAAAAGGAAAGAAACACAACGGTCATTTTGACATAATGTCGTGTGCATTTGTCCATTAAAGTGATAAAGATAACTCGAGGAGCTGACGTTACTGTCACGCTGACCTGAAGCCGCATCATTATTCTGGCGCGGCTGCCGCGCGTCGGACGCCTGTTTACAGTCGCTTCACAGACAGCTTGCTAGTAACGTTACCGAATTAGTTTGTGTTTTGCATTTTATCTTCCGTGTGTGTGTAAAACAGACAATAAAAGGTCAAAACTTACCTCATTTGGCAGAAAACTCCACGAGGAAGATGTCTGACGATATGCAGAGAAATGTTGAGTGCGACGGCTCCGACGTCTATTTGTCAAACAAGCCAGACAGCAGCTAAGTTAACATTACGTAAACAATTTATGTGACATTTAACTCGTTTACCACGAAGAGTATATGAAAAACATGTTTTCCAAATTCGAAAGCCGACATTAAAATTAAACTTTGACCGAGAAACTCTCCGCGTCTGATCGTCACTGTTTTCGCGCCTGTGCAAGCCACCAACGTTCTTGTTCCCACAATGCGAATCGTAATTCAAAAATACGGAAAATTTCCTGTAATTATTAGGGTATATTGTACTGTATTTGTACGGATTTTTTTTACAGTGTAAATTCCCCAGCTTTTGATGAGCCGCAGGCTGCGATCAATTCTTCCCATAACTGTTGCACGACTCCAGCCTAAAGTCACCCCACAGCATGTACTCCGGAATCGGAGAGGAGCATGTCAGTACCGACAGCAGTTGTACTACAACAGGTCTGTCAAAGCTCTACCCCTCTTAGCTGCAAGGACACACATGAGGATGGTTCATATGAGGACACCATGAGGATGGTTCCTGGCAGCCAGCCGAGATAACACAACCTGCCAACACGCACAGGAGTTACCATATCCAAACTGATGAGGACAGATGCTCTGGCTCAATAGGCGACACCTCCGCAAAACGAGCGAGAGCCCAAGTACACCAGAGGACCACCAACCTACACCACCTCACAGCGCTACCCCAGACCTGCAAACTGAACCTGCTCAACAGCCATTTAGCCAATCACAACAAGAACATTCTGGCTATACCACAAGATTCGGCTGTGCAGTCAAGCCTAGACAAATACTTGACCTATAATCACAAGACTGATTAGTCAAGCAGAACAAAACAACTACTATGTTCATGTCATGTTAAATGAAATGATCATGTTATACTCTCCTTAAGTACTGCAAAAGTTATATTAAGTTAATCTCCCAGGTTGGCATCCATACGCACACAGAAGGCTGAAGGAGCGTGGGAAAATGTTTCTTTACTCTTGTTATTTAGCAGATGTATTTGATTTATTCACTGAAAGACTTTCATTCTTACCAAGAGTTGTAACAATTTAAGCCTAATTTGATGCTGTTGAGTCATGCTTACAACTGGTTTAACATTGAGTTAGAAAGATTTGTTTCAGTGAAATGCACACATATAGATGCTACGTTTTTTGTTTGTTTGTTTTTTTATTTTTTGTTTTTTGTTTTTTTTTAGGAGGGAGATGTAACATCCTGATGTTATCAATGCCTCAGTTGCACTGAGTACATCTAGGTGACGTCATCAGTATCGAGAGACTACCATATTGTGTGTGATTCTGGTGTAACTCAAGATGTCAGAGTAAACAATAGTTGAAGTTAAGCCGGTCTCTTCTCTTCATTCCTATAGAGTGAATAACTTGCCAAAGGGCAAAGGTTTACCTTAGATTCAACAGTAATTATAAATGCACCTAACCCGCCAATCACATACTTCAGGCTTATTTGAAAACCACATGCATGTGTTTTGACACCTGTAAAGTAGGGAGTTCACTATGCTGGTAATAGCACATAATTGTTCGTTAAGATGTGTGTGGAAAACACCCACTGCCCGCAAAAGGACGAGATCCTTTATACTCAGGAGAATAATAACTGACTTGTGGGCTATTTATATTGCCTTCTTGCCGGAATGTTGACCCCCCCTCCTCTCGTTGACTTTGCTGATTGCCATGGCAACATAATATTTATGTCTCACATCCCTGCTCATGCCTGGATTTTATACTCAGTCAGCATTCAGCATGAGTAATATGTAATGTAATAGACTACACTTGATTTACAACAAGCGGTGCTGGACCAAGGTCAGGAAGATCGTGAAGGACCTCAGTCATCCTAACAATGCACTGTTCTCTCTGTTGCGGTCAGGAAAACGCTTCCGCTCTCTGAAGACTAACACAGAGAGACTAAGGAGGAGCTTTTCCACAGGCTATATCAGTGCTGGACTGGTAATCTGGCACACCGGGCATTTTCCCGGTGGGCCGACGCACTTTTGGGCCGGTACATTTCCCTCCACCCCCGCCAGGGACAGCGGCCCATTACAAAGCACTACAGAGTGATAAAGGATCTTGCCTCGCCTATGTTAAAATATCGCTTCACCTCTCAGAATGTACAGACCAAAGCGAAACGGTGGTGCTGAAAAGTTCATAGAAAAGTAGCTTAAAAATTTGAAGGCGGATGCCGCAAAATGTGCCTCGTCGTTAGCAATTCCGAAATGTACACAGCAGCGTTATCAAGAACAGGCTTGCTCTGCAGTGAGTAATGCGGGCGAAAGGGACAGGCAGCAGGAGGAGAGGAGTTTAATCGGTAAGGAGCTTGATACCAGGGGCTCGCATGAAGGGGAAACGGAGGGATCTAACCTGTCCCAATGCGTGTGCGCGTCATGAGTGTAGAATACGTAAACATTTTCTTTAATAAAACGAAAATTCGTCCCTTGCGCTTTTTTGGCCAAGTCAAGTGTGTTCACAGAGAGTATTTCATGACATGGGCCAATGCGAATAAATCTAGATTTAAATATGATCTGACGTTTTGTTTTTATCCAAAACAATGAGATGGGATAGGCAATTCACATTCTTTTTTTTTTTTTTTTTTTTTTGTGAGTTTGCAATATATTCAAATCAGCGGCGATTTTTGGATTTTCAGTTTAGGGGTCTCAGGGGTCTCATATATATATATATATATATATATATATATATATATATATATATATATATATATATATATATATATATATATATACACACACAGTACTGTGCAAAAGTTTTAGGCCACTAGTATTTTTACCAGCTAAAAAATGGTTTAAAGTAAGTTATTTCTATCTTTTGCTGTAGTGTGTAAGTAAAAAATATCGGTTTACATTTCCAAACATTCTTTAATTCATTAATTGTAATAATCTAGTGAGATTTTTGTTTGCACAAGGAGTCTGACAACAGTCTGTGCTCCATACAAAAATCTCACTGTATTATTATAATTAATGTCAAAATGAATGTTTAGAAATGTAAACTGATATTTCCTACTGACACACTACAGCCAAAGACAGACTTTAACTGACTTTAAACCATTTTTTAGCTGATGAAAATACTAGTGGCCTAAGACTTTTGCACAGTACTGTGTGTGTGTATATATATATATATATATATATATATATATACACACAAAATTACGGTTTGCATTTCTAGTACAACCCTATTTCCACATGCACTGGAATATGCATTATACTGGACGTTAAATTTTCAGAAGAAGCTGTGGAGGGGTGAACACAGAGAAAACTACAGTAGATGGGGAACCGATTGCTCCTTTTATGACAATAAACCACACAGATGCAGATATTATAACAATCTATTGATATACACACCTTGTCTGTTTATCACTCTGCGCCACCCATGATTCAAATACTTAACTTTCAATATTAAAGATACCAGTACTGTAATCAATGTGTTAAAAAAAATCATAATTTATTAACTTGTGCTTTGCCTTCCTCTCTTATTCTTATAAAGGCTGCATTCTTTGAGGAGGTCTTAACATATATGTTGTACACAGTTGCATACTTATTTTTATCATTTGGAAATGACACTTCGACCTTTTAGTTTCTTTCTTTGGGGATATGGTAGGCTATACCTATAGGTATATATGTTGAGGTGGGCCACCTGAACAATTTTTTGTTCCAGTCTAGCCCTGGGCTATATGGATTCTTAATTAAAGCTCCACATAGGACTTAACACTTTGATATTCTCATAAATAATTTTACATTCATATGCTGTTCACATGGCATATTTGCATAGTTTGTACACTACTGAACTGTGAATTTTTGGATTGTGATATGTACATTGTATACATTCACATGGCACAAAAACATTCAGATGGCACATTTGCACACCATAGATTTGTGAATTTTGAAGTCTGCTTTGTACAGTACTTTTGCACGTTTTGTTTATTGTTTTGCTCATAACTGGATTTGGTTTTGCATTCTATTCCAATCTTTATATTTTATTATATTCCTATTTTTATTTATTATTTTTTATTTACTTTAGTGTTTGTATGTAATGTAAATCAAAAGTCTACAAGTAAATGTAGTGATATAAGATACAAACAACCACATTTTATCTTTTAAAATAAAGGAGTACATTAATTTCCCATTATTGAGATACTGTATAGCATAACACAGTTATTATGCAAATTAAGTTATACATTTATTTTTTTTAAGTTCTACTTATCAAACACTTGTTATATGGACATCAAGGGGGACATGTATGTTTAGTGTGTGCAGTATGCTATAACTTTGATTTATACGATTTAAATTCTCGAAACATTTCGACTTTATTCTCAAACATTTCGATTTTATTCTCAAAACATTTCGAATTTCTTCTCAAAACTTCGGACTTTTTTCTCAAAACATTTCGACTTTATTCTCAAACATTTCGAATTTCTTAAAACATTTCGAATTTCTTAAAACATTTCGGACTTTTTTCTCAAAACATTTCGATTTTATTCTAGTAGTATTTCGACTTTATTCTCGAAACATTTCGACTTTATTCTCAAACATTTCGACTTTATTCTCGAAACATTTCGATTTTATTCTCAAAACATTTCGAATTTATTCTCGAAACATTTCGATTTTATTCTCAAAACATTTTCGGACTTTATTCTTAAAAACATTCGGCCTTTATTCTCAAAACATTTCGATTTTATTCTCAAAACATTTCGACTTCATTCTCGAAACATTTCGACTTTATTCTAGTAGTATTTCGATTTATTCTCGTAATATTTCGACTTTATTCTCGGAACATTTTGATTTTATTCTCAAAACAGTTCTATTTTATTCTCAAAACATTTTCGGACTTTATTCTTAAAAACATTCGGCCTTTATTCTCAAAACATTTCGGACTTTATTCTTAAAAACATTCGGCCTTTATTCTCAAAACATTTCGGACTTTATTCTGATCATTTCCCAGCAAACACAACAACGTTATAAAAACGTTTTTTTCACGTTGTAAAAAGGTTGTAATAACGTTTTTTTCCGACGTATTTAATACGACAAATGTCGGGTTTTTTAAACGTTATAAATACGTTTTTTCACAACGTTGCAAAAACGTTTTTATAACGTTTTTAAAACGTTGGAAGGAGACGTTGTAAAAACGTTTTTGCAACGTTGTGAAAAACGTATTTATAACGTACTTACCACGTCCAAACTGGTACTTTACAAGCTGCCATCAAAATGTTTTCTTTACAGTATTAAATCTGACTATTGATCCTAAAAGCACTTATTTACATTTACATTGCTGACTTCGTCGGTTTTATGAGGCTAGGTTAACATATGTAGGCCTAATAATTTATACTACACAAAAATTATCACTCGTAGTATTTATTCTCAAAGTATAAAAAGTAATGTGATATGGGTAGTTCACAAAAAATAAATAAATAAGCCAATAAACAAGACAAATGCATGAATATATACCAATAAAGCATAATGGTTTCAAATAAAGTACAGCATATGAAAATTATGCAATGACTGGCAAATTTAAATATAAGTACAAAGTCCAAGAAATTTCAATGCATATTTTAACAGAAAAAAAGCAACATTTCATTTGTAAAATGTATTCAATTTCAGCTAGTTACAAATTATTTTATTGCAGTTATAATAATAATCACACTGCAATCTTATTACTCGTTTGCACTAAAACTAATGAATATATTGTTAGATGTTTATTAGCACAAATTACAGGTATATGGCATCCAATTTATAACTTGTTCAAATAATATATAATACATACAGTTTATAATGGCTATTGTTGTTCAATTAATATTTTATAATACTGGAATACCTGAGATTTTGAAAAATGTATTTAGGTAGCGATTATTCAGTGCTTTAATTGTAAGTTACATTATTATGCCACTAGGTGGCAGCAAGAGACCGTCTTAATGACTTAGAAAACCATTCTTTTAGAGCTGATTCATTCAATTGCTGAATTCTGTGACACACCAACTTATATGACTCTACTGCCGAGGGTAGTTTAGAAACATTTAAAATATTTTATGGTAACCACAAATTAATAATGGTTTTGCTACAAAAACATAGTTTTAACTATGGTTATACAAATGGTAATCAATATGGCAAAAAATGGTAGGACTAGAGGGTTGGGTTTAGTAGTAGGTCAGATTAGCTTACTGCAGTGCCTAGGTTCACAAAATTAGGTGGGTCACAGAATCCAGTACAACCCCAAAAATAAACAAGTTTGTAAAGAAGTGAATTATCTAAACCAGGGGTTTTCAGCTCTGACTTGTGAGATCCAGTGTGAATTGGCTTATAGGTGCTTTGGGGAAAAAAAAAAAACAGTAAAAATATATTTTTTAATGCTTAAGAGCAATTAATATTCATGTCTGAAATACGGCACATTCCCTATTCTTGCAATATTCGTGTTCATGTTCCTGAGTAATGTCCGCATGCACTAAATTCTGAGAACAAATGATATGCTAGTAGACAGCAATCCATATGAGAAGTCTGGTGTGGAAGGTGGATCTGAAACTGACTTCTGTCCAGGTTGACACAGCATCTCGTTTGTCTGTCTTCACAAACTGCCCTGAAATACAATTTTAACATCAACAATGATTGTTATAAATATAAAATCAGTCTCTTAGATTCACAGTGCTCAGTACTTTTTGTTGTTGTTGTTGTTGTTATTATTATCTGCGTCTTGTTTTCTCATTATGTTGGGCCCCTCTGTAGGTTGCTGTATACCAAGTGTCCTTAATGAGTTAAACGAGATGGCCTTGTAGGACATACAAGATAAAAAAGTATATTTAATTGATATATACTTTTAAAAAAACATAATAAATTGTAATGTATGTTTGAGGTTTTACTTTCTAGTCAGATGGTTCATAGCACATTGGAGATGCTTTTCAACGGAGGTCTGCTCCAACTCTACTGCAGCACTGCCATCAGCATGAAAGAATCTAATGTTAGAAACATAAACAATTTGTCACAGAGCCAACAATATGTAATATACAAGGTCAGCATTATTAGAAATAAACAAACTGGAATATGTGAAATAGGTGAAATGCAGAAAAGAGAACAATATGAAGAATATTTCAATCTAGTAATCCTCATACAGTATCACATTACAGTTTGTTTGGAAGTCAAATCCTTCTTACATAATACATAATACAATACAACTTACTGACGCTCCTGAAAGGTACAATTTTGTACAAAACAGTACAATTTTTATCAATATCTTTTTAGTGTGATCAAAACGTGTTTAAAATTATTTAAGCTAATTTTCACGCTCCATGTAAGTGTGACGTCACCGATTAACAATACAGCCCATACATTTAGGTTAAATAGTTTACTTCCGTTCATCCACTGACAAATTTCCAGCAATATTTACAAAACTATAAAAAAAAACTCTCATCTACACATAATATGTGACTAAAAGTGAAAACTTTATGAAATAAGAGCTAAACTCTATAGTTAGCCTACATCTTAGTTAGCCTAACGGTTGAGATGCTAACGGACTTTTCCCGCAGACACTAAACCATTTCTATAAAGTAAATATTCAACAGAAACGTGTCTATTACATGTAAGAAAGTGTTAGGAACCGTTGTATGTATTATTTTTGTCTTATTAGGGACAAAACTTACCGTAAAACAGTGTGACAGACGGAGACTCGCCGCTTGTCAGTTAAGCTGCTTCCCCGTTTCCATGGTAACGCTCTCTCCGCTCCAGTTTAAATGCAACTCGAATGTTTAAAGCGAGTGTCCGTTTAAAATGTAGCGTTTACATAAATATATACATGAAGTACAACATACAGATGTCAGAATTACAGATAAAATGTCTTGAAACTTGATAACGTAAGTGGTTAGTGTAGGCCTAATGTAGGTAATCAAACTGTAAATGGAATGAGAATATAAAATCATATTAGCAGAGAATGTAAAACAATTTTTGAAGTCAGTTTATAACAGGTTATAATATATAATATAATATAATATAATATAATATAATATAATATAATAATAGCTTTAGAAGTTTTATTTATTTACTTAACTACCTAACGAAAAACATACCAGAAATTGTAAACAAAGTGTAGAATAAAATTAGTCTATCTATAGCAAAACACATTAAAAACAAACATCACGTACAATGGGAGTTTTGACACGGTTGCATACTGTCATGACGTTTGTAAAAAATAAATAAATATTTTTTTAACCAACCAATCATTTCTGTTCATCTGTTAATACCTCTCTCCCACCTTTCCATAGACTGATTTACACACTGAGCTGTTAGCTCGTGATATATGAATATACGGTATTATTAAATGAGCAAAGACAACTGAAAGTAAGGATTCACATATTACTTTTAAGTCCTTTTGATATTGCTCAGACTATCTGCTACTCAGTCACTAAATCGAGTTAATGTTAAAATATCACTTATTTTACTGATATTTTTACACAAACAGAACAGTTTTGCAAGGTTGTATTTTGGGTAATTTTATGACGTTTTTAAAACGTCTTATTCCAACGTGCATATTACGTTATTTTAACACCTGAATAAAACGTCCCCTGAAAGTTGTAGTTTGGTCTGGTTTCATTTTCGTAGTAGACGAACGTGATATTTACGTTTTTTTACTACTTAAAGAAAACGTTCCAGGTTGGTATTTTTACAACGTTTTTAAAACGTTTTATTTTGGTTACATATTTTTTTATTTAAAAAAACGTTTTTAAAACGTTTTTAAAACGTTTTACTACAACATTACCTAATTGCAACCAAAATACAACGTTGTGAAAAGTTGTAAAAACGTTTTGTGTTTGCTGGGTTGTCAGTAATATCTTATAAATTGTTGCCAGATGGCTTAGACTCTTTCACCTTTTCAAAAAGCACCACAGTGTAAGAATTAATGAATATGAAAAATAAAACTTGTCCTGCATTCATCCACTTCAAAGAAAAACAGCCTGATACCTATTATAACGAGTAAAAATGTTGTGGCTGCTCGTTAAGAGCGGAGCTCCATTCGGTGAACAGTCTGCAGCCGCATTTGCTACGAGTACCGCATGTGTGCGGGTCCGATGGTTTTACTTTTAATTTCTGATGCTCATTTTAAATTGTCTTCTTTTAATAAGTAACGCTGTTGCCATGAGAATAAAGCTGGAGGTGTGGAATGCGACCTGTGTGCGGTTTGGCTGATTTCTGCTGCAACTTGAGTTAGGCGAGCTTAACCCTGACTCAAAGCGTTACACTATGTATTCTGTAGTATTACTAAAATGCATACTAACACACTGTAGTATTATTAGTCATAATCAGAATCTCGTTGAGTTTAGGAATGCCATCTTGTTTGTCCAGTGGCTGTAGTTTTCTGATTAGGCAGGTTGAATGTCTCAGGTTTGGCTTATACGTTGTCAAGGAAATGATAAAAGTAATATTCAACATATACTTACTGGATGCAGTAGGTGTATTACAATCATTTAAGCTTTCAAAGCAGTGTTGACACCCATGTGACACACTCATGACATAACCAAAATGACTGTCTGCTCTGTTAGTTAAGATCAGAGAGTGTTAATAGGGTGTGTTAGAGTGTTAATATGTTAGTATGTTAGACATCTGCGGTCCAGGAACAAGATTGAGTTCCACTGTATACAGTATGCTGGCCGGCATTATGATGTTTGGGCTTGTTGGATATATAAATCTAATGTAGTACTAATTTCAAATTAATTGTTTACAGTGCAGTAGAACTCTGTGACAAGTTATTAGGAGAATGGATCGAAATGTTTACTACAGCAAATTAAATTGTACTACAGTATGATGACATTTCTGTCCTACCATTTTAAAAAACAAAAGGCTTCTCTGTAAGG
This sequence comes from Labeo rohita, assembly GCF_022985175.1. Taxonomy (NCBI): domain Eukaryota; kingdom Metazoa; phylum Chordata; class Actinopteri; order Cypriniformes; family Cyprinidae; genus Labeo; species Labeo rohita. Next base: position 21,150,481 of record NC_066884.1, on the reverse strand, counting down.
CCTTCTGAATGGAAGGAAACAGTTGGTTCTGTGACTAGTGTATATTAATGCAACACTTTTTTCAGAGTCTATATACCGTTAGTATTAGTCTCATAATGTGTGTTTAGAGAGTGAGGGAGCCACTTAGCCACTTAACCAATTGCCAAGTGCAAATAACAATTATCAAACTTGTCATTGTAATGATAGACTGAAGATATGTTCAGGTCATATATGGTAATATAGCGAGTAGCTCATACCTGCGCAGATCATATGGCGGTTCAGAGGAGAATCGCAGCATAGAGTGAGTGCATGTTGAACCATTGCGCAGTCGTTGTTAAACTGACTGAAGTGGAAAACACCCGTATCGCCTCATCTATATGTCATCCTAACATTGCAGTCACCTTTGACCTTCCGCAAATAAATTGTTGACACTATCTAGTCACAGATGTAACAACAGATTGTGTTACAAACCTGTTCGAAAAATGGTTTGAAAGTAATCAGGTGTGCGTAGACCTACTGTCCTGATAAGTGAGAGACACAATGGACAACAGTGGATGAACTGACATTTTTCCATGTTCTTTGCAAATCAGTGGAAAAAAATGACCACAAGACCTTTTTAACATTTACACGTTTCTCATCATTGTTGGGTAAACTTCTACAGTGGTGAATGGAAGACTGCATAAAATACATTTTTGTACATACATTTCTTAAAAAAAAAAAAAATAGAAAAATACTAAAAAAAAAAAAAAAAAAAAAAAAAAAATGTACAATGCTTATAATCACTAAAATATTGTTTGTTTCCATGTTGTCAAGAGTAAGCTAGCACCGCTCCTTCAGTCATTTACCAGAAGTTTGGGAAACATGCTCTTTGAGTGATTACAGTTAAAAAAAGTTGAGGTCATAAGGAACACCTGGTTTTCTTACACAGTCTTGTCATTTGTATAGTATAATGTTTTCATAAAACTGTGTTTTTTAGACATAGTCTTTAACCCTTTTCTGCTATATTTTGTCAGTTTGTCTGGTGGTATTCCCCAGCTCAGCTCAGGGCTGGATGAGAGTGAAGCTGTGTGTGTTACCAGGACAAAATGTAAACTAAATGTGAGTCACAGATTACTCTGTTTTTGTGCTTTTTAAAGCGTAACAGCCACAATTGTTTGCAAAGTTTGCCGGGGCCCACCTTTTTTTCCAACCCAGGCTCATTAGAAATACGTGCCTCTACATACATTTCTGCAACACCGTAATTACGTACCTTACTGCACGTTTCGTGGCAGTTTCAAATGAAATGTCCAGAGAGTGGCGCTAAAACACACGTTCAATACGTGACCTTGGCACGTTTTTATTACGTTGGTACAGGCACGTACTGCTGTATTTTCATTATGCTGCTTGAGGTACGTATTCCAGCTGTTCAGAATTCAAATATCCAGGGCGTTTCGCTCAAGGTTAATGCTCTGTCTTATTGGAGATATCCCCTACACCAAACCCAACCTAAACCTAACCGATAGTGTTAACAAATGCAAAACTTTTAAAAAAAGTATTTTGTGATGTAGCCGTGCAATTTTAACTTCCTCATTCTGATTTGAGCTGTTTTGTCGAATCGTAGTTTCATGGGTTCGAACTGAAGCTCTTCATCGCCTAAGTGCAACGCCGTAACGCGTGAGCTAGCGAGCAAAGTGACTGCGTTGGAAAACTCATGTATATGAAGCTGTATATGTGACGACAACGTTCTAAAGTATCAATTTTCATATCGCGCAGAATGTTAAAATTGTTTTAGAACCATAATATAATATTCAGCAGTAGTAATCGTCTGAAAATTAGGCTTTATTAATCAAAACTCTGCTTGTAAATCATACTATGTGTGAAAAGGAATCAAAGTTACTGCCTCTAGCGTTCATTTTAACCTGAAATTGCAGTGATTCGTACATATAGGTACGTTTTTTCAGGTTTGCAGAAATGTATATAGAGGCACGTATTTCCAATGAGCCTAGGTTTTTTTTTTTTTTATCATTTGTCATTTTTTTCCCTGGGGTTATAATATGAAGGTCCAAACAGAAGAAATGCAATATCCAGCATAACGTGTGGTCAACACTGTGGTATCTAGGCCAATGATAGCAAATTAAGTTGTTAATACATCTGGAAAGCATTGGTTTTCACAAGTAAACTTTGGCAGCTGGTGTAACTGGGACAGTGTCCAGAGGAGAAAGGGCAATTACAGACAGTATTAACAAGACAATAATTATTCATTCTATCTGTCAGTGACAACTAATGTAATTCCCTCACAGTTCTCTGCCAGTCTAACCTAAGGGTGTCAAAGTATAGCAAAAACCTTACTTTTTTATATTCTAGGCCCACTATCATTACACTCCATTACACTTTTTTTTTTACCCCTGCCGATTTTATTAGCCCTTTTTGTTGAAATCGTCTTTTCCTTGCGTCCTTCCCTCGCATCCTGAAGGGGAGGAAAGGAAGCAAGGAAAGGAAACGAGGATACACAAATAAGAAATGAGAAGCACTCTTTGACTCAGGTCTTATGCCAAGTACTGAGGGGTTAGGATTAGGCAAATAAGGTAGCGAGTTCAAAGAGAGGAGGTAATAATTTGGCAGCGGTCGAAAATGGGCACAACACTGCGTACCAGTGCATACTGGCCCACTTCAAGCACTGGTTATGCACCTCCAGTTGTCACTATGGATAGAGCTGTTTCGTATAATCCGCAGTGATCAAACGTGTGGAAAAAGGGAAAAGGGAAAACAGAATCCCCAGACATAATGAGAAAAGACTGTAAATGTACAAAGGTAATTAGTTACAGTTGGTCTCAAGGGAGTTCAAGGGGAAAAAAGCAGAAAATTCAGGAAGACAGGAATCAACTAATAATCAAACTAAACAAGCACAGGAAGCAAATGACCAAATGACATGACCAAATATAGAAGCAGGAACTAAAGCAGGGGGAAAAACATGGAACAGACAGTCCGGGACCCTAACAGGCCCTTTGTGAAGAATGAGTTGGAGTGTATTAAAAATGATGGATGACTCAGCAAAAGGATGAGAGTGTTATTATACATTATTATACATTCCCTGCTCCTTGCATCAAACAGAGGAAAGGACTCACAGTCAGACGGGGATCGGTGGTTTGAGGGGATACATAGGCCAAAAATACATAGGCTATACATTCATATGAATTAATCATTAAAAGATCGCGATCTCGATTAAAACACATGTAATCTTATTGCTATATGATGATGATCCAGAGAGAGCTCTGATCATGTAAGATAAGCTTTATGTTTGAACAAGCTTCACGAGCAGAATACACGTAATAGGCTACAGTTCTGTGTTGCAAACATTAAATAATAACAAAAGTATTGGGATAAATGTTTATTAAAGCCCTGCACGGGCTTCATATATATGCCCTAGCCCGGCCCTTGTCCGACAGCTTATCAGAAATATTCACCAGAGTCCGACCCGAGCCCGTCTTTTTTTCCCCTTCTCCCAAAACAGCTTATACTAGCTACTGTTTCATCTATTCAAAATAATTCAGTTTTGTATGGCAAAGTGATTTTATTTTGTTTCATTCTTTTAAGTTAATAGAAAAACGTTTGGAGCATTTTTGTTCATTAAATATAGGCTTATAGTTTTTGTTTTTTAAAGTAATGACCAAGCGGCCGGCGGAAGACTGATCTGACACATTGATCAAACAGACAGTCTGTTTGACAAATTTTGCCTTCTCAAATCATTACGACTTGTCTAAAATACAATCTTCAGATGAAGGCCTAAAAGAGTTCAAGTATAAAACAATGTTAGTTTCAACGTTAAACTTAATAAGATGAATGTGTGCTATTAGGCGCATATATCCAATCGTTTGTGCGGAGAGTGGAAGCTAAAGCCGCTTTGCAGGACATTGAGGCGCCAGCACGATAACTTGCATTTTTTTTCAGTGGAATCAATTGAAAATATTCCGTCATTTTTTGCTCATAAAGGTAAAAGTAATACATCATTCGGAACTGTTAAGGGTCTACTGTTATTTGTGTGCACTCACAATATCAACAAAACGTTGAAAACGGTGCTTTTATAAATAAAATAAAGAAAGAAAACAAACATGAAGCACTTTCTAATGCCTCAACAGGAGCACTTCACAACAATGAAACGAAACTCAGCGAATACATACCTCACAGACATGATACATATATCTATAGAAAGCTTGAAATTATTACTTAACGAAATAAAACAAATACTCTTTCACAAAAACAAAAACTCTTTCAATATGTTATCTGTAAAAGGCATTTCTTTAAAGGCGCATCTAAAGAGGAGATGAGTCAGGACAGGCAACTTCATCCTTGCGACACTGACTCAGAGCATACTGGTTTATTAATTAATCATTCAAATATCTCCTTACTATTTCCCCCGACATTGTGATTACTTTTGCTGGTGCTTTGTGGCACGTTTCAGTCTATTGCGTGCACTCTAAAAACTTTTACTATGATCTACTCAATTTTTTTGGTGAAACATTTTTACACTGAAAAATATTAAGTAAATTTAAAAGTTGTGAAATCATTGAAATATACTTTAAGAATCAAGTAAATGTAACTAAAAAAATTAAGTAGATTCAACTAATTCGATTAATTAATCTTTTAAATAAAATTGAGTAAATATAATTAAAATCTTTATGCAATGCAATAGTAATTCAATAGTAAATCCGAAACAAAAAAATTGAGTAGATTTAATTTATATTTTGTATATACAAATATCCTATATTTACTTTTTTTTTTTAACTTATATATTTTTAATTGTATTTACCATTGTACTTTACAATAAATATAACAAAATTAAATGACAAACAAAACACAGTATTTTAATTACACTTTTATTTGCCATATTTGACCATAACTGCAATTCAACCATACTTTGCAAATGACAACTTGTTACATAAATTTTAGCCACTGAACTGTGGACACTTACAAACATACAAAATTCATCAAAAATAACATTTAAAATAATAGGCATTAACCGTTGCTTACCAAATTAGACCAAAGATAAAAACATGTCATTAAAGGGTTAGTTCACAAAAAAATAAAATTCTGTCATTAATTACTTACCCTCATGTTGTTCCAAACCCGTAAGACCTCTGGTTCATCATCAGAACACATATATATTTCTGATGAAATCCATCCTCCATAGACAGCAAAGGTCCTACCCATATCAAGTCACAGAAATGTAGTAAGGACATTATTAAAATAGTCCATGTGACATCAGTGGTTCAACCGTAATTATATGAAGCTACGGGAATACTTTTTGTGCGCAAAGAAAAGTAAAATAACTTTATTTAACTATAATTGAACCACTGATGTCAAATTGACCATTTTATTGATGTCTTTACTGCATTTCTGGGCCTTGAACTTTTCATTTCCCTTGCTGTCTAACGAGGGCCAGAGAGATCTTGAATTCAATCAAAAATCTCTTTATTTGTGTTCTGAATATGAATAAAGGTCTTAGTGGTTTGGAACAACATGAGGGTGAGTAATTAATGATATAATTTTCATTTTTGGGTGAACTATCTCTTTAACTATAGTTTAACCTGGTATACTTTGCAAATGACAACATGTTAAATAAATTGAAATTTTAGCCACTGAACTGTGGATATGCAGACTTGCAAAGAAAAAAAAAATCATCAAAAATTACTTGACCTTACAAAAATTAAAAGGCCTGAGGCTGAGTACAATTAAACCTGACATTAAAAACAACAACACCAAACCAAAATGCATTTTTACAATTATACAACACGTGGACAATGGAAAATAATAATATATATAAAATAAGTTATTTTTTTCGTTATTGAACCTTTGTTGATAGTTTCAGCAGATCCAACTCCAGAAAAAGGTTTCAAAAGACCTCCAAAGTATATTTAAAGGGTTAGTTCATCCAAAAATGAATATTAGCCCATGATTTACTCACCCTCATGGCATCCTAGGTGTATATGACTTTCTACTTTTAGACAAATCCAATCGGAATTATATTAAACATTGTCTTGGCTCTTCCAAGCTCTGTAATGGCATTGGGTGGGTTGTAGTGTTCAACAGTCCAAACAAAAATCAGATAAAGTGCATCCATCCATGATAAAAAGTGCCTCACATAAGCCCAATGCCATTATAAAGCTTGGAAGAGCCAGAACAAATTTTAATATAACTCAGATTGGATTTGTTAGAAAGAAGAAAGTCATATACACCTAGGATGCTTTGAGGGTGAGTAAATCATGGGCTAATATTCATTTTTGGATGAACTAACCCTTTAAAGTTCTTGGGGTATCACAGGTCCAAGGCACATGTCAATCCCACAAGATAGGAGCAGGCTCTGCAAAGATCACGGAGTTGGTTGAGGACAGCTAATTCCTCTTGAACATCAATAGGTGGATCAGCAACATCCTGAAGACACACATATAAAGAATAGCAGGTTAGAGCTAATATTACATAAAATAGATAAAGATAAAATACATAAAATAATTTATTAATCAATTATTATTTTGACCTAACCCTTTTCTTTATCTAAAGGCTGAAACATGAGGTTTTTATGAAACCTTATTAAAGATTTTTTTTTTTTTTAACATTTCATATATGCTGAAACATTATATTTTCACATATACTGAAATATTATAGTAAACTGCTCTTACCTCCTGCCTTGTGTTGTTATTTAGATGTTTTTGGACCATGATGTCAATGCTGTAAAACAAATGTTTTGACCATGAGATTCATAGATTTACACTTCAAATTAATAACAGTAGGGTAGTGGTTGACTGCCCCTTTAAAAATTAGCCAGTGTTACTACAAAAAAAAAAAAAAAAAAAAAAAAAAAAAAAAAAAAACATTAATACATTAACCATATCTCTTATCCATGATATTTGTAGTAAAACTGTCCAATACAAATAGTAATCAAGCTGCCAAAAACATGGTTAACTTAATACATTTTACTACAATAAAACCATGGTTGATTTTGCGCGATAATTTCTTCACTACGTTATGCCTCTGCCATTTGACTGATTCCGGGTGATGTTTCGGTGCTTTGGTACAAATGTGAGCAGGGGCTCCCGGAAAACTTTGCACCGAGTTTACAGTTGTAATTACGAGTTATACAAAGAGACGTTACGTTAGCTTTTCACACACAGTAATGTTGTAGTTTTTGGCTATTCCGACATGGTGTGAGAACTCACCCAGAGTGACGGCCGATAAAAAAAGGTTTATTTCAACCGGCCACTGACGCTGCAGCGCACCGGGATTTGTCCCATTACACCAGTTACAATTGCTGGACTACAGATAGACTAGTTTAGTCGCTGTTTTCTGCAATTATTCACACGTATATGCGCATCACACAAGTGAATAACAATGACGAAACCAACTCGGCGGTTAACGTTAAACAGTAATACGGCCACTCCCCCTCATACACGGGCAGGCTATGCTGCTGTAAAATAGGACATTTTACATACATTTCAAATTGGTGAGCTGTATTAACCGTATTTTAGCTGAATATTTGGTGGTTTGAAAAAACACTACAAAGCCACAGTGATTCTAGAAAAGCTTGCGTTGTTAACGTTACCACAGAACAGCGTGGCTGCAACAGCATTGTAAAATTACACCGAACGTGTTGCGTGCCCGAAAACACAGCCAATATTTCATTAACTGTTAATACTGACTTACCTGCATTTTTAAAGGAGTCTTAAGGTGGTTTAAGCCTCAGCTTTCTTGTGACCGGCAAGCAGATTTCCCGTTGTTGACCGCGGTCGTTGTGTCCACGTGATCACGATAGCCGCGAAACTTACTCAATTTCTTAAGTCGATGCAAAATACAAAGGAAATTGATAGAAAATAAGCAGTAATTTCTGTTTATAAAACTGACAAGTTTAATTGCAACTTTCTCAAATATTTTCATTTAAATGTACCAAAAACATTAAGGACATGTGAACAATATAATTTGTTAGCGAAATGCTTAATTTTTTTATTAAAACATACTTAAGCAGAACAAGCAAATTAGAGATAAAATAAACTGTGGGATTTTTACTTATTAATTTTGGTAAGCCCAAATCAAATAATCTCTTTAATGATACTCAGAGATTTTATTAAGTTAATACAAGTTTTTATTTTTGTGATATTTACAAAGCCACAGAATTATTTTTTACAGTGTGCGCTTGAACGCGGATCCCTTCCAGCTGCGAATTAAGATGACAGTTTATTTACAGTAGGGTCATTCCCTGTCAAATCAAACTAATTTCAAAAACTTCCCAGGCTAAAATGTTTGACTTTGTTATTTTTTCTGAAGAAAGATATACATGTAGTGATTAAAGCCAAAATATTAAATGTCATGGATGAATATTTACAGAGTAATCCAATATTTTGTAAATGGAGGTCAAAATGGCAATTTTTACCTGAAATTTATAGTCAGGTTACAGGGCTTACAAATGACTTAAAGATGGCAGCATCTTAATGTTATTTCTGTTGACTTTAGCATCATTGTTGCAATGTTTGTTAATCGTGACCATTCAAAAATGGGGCAACCGCACTTTCAAGTTTTTTTTTTCTACAAAGTTTGCATGCCTGTAACTCAAGAAGTATTATCTTAATGCCCTTTTAGATATTGGGTCTTCACAAACTTTACTTTTTTGAGATTCAGTTACAGAATTTCAATATGGCTCCAAGAATAAATCATTAAAATGTACACATTGACCTTTCAGTGCATTTTTAGCACTCAGGTATGTTCTATACAACTGTTTTGATAGAGGGAAAGAAGATACAGTTCTATATTTCAAAATTATTTCTTCTTCAGACATTGCTCTTTAAATAAAATAAGCATTGGCTGCATACAAAGTGACCAACATTCGGTTTTCGACCACTGAAAATGGGTAACATTCAACAATCTGGACATGGAGCCTCATTGAGATCCCCATATCTCTGGGACTGAATGATGTAGGGCCTTCAAAATTAAGATTCCAAAAGAAAAGTTGATTAACAACTAGAACTAAAATTAAATTGCAATATCTTTATTACTTATTGACTGGTATGTTCAATGCAGTTGTCTTGACAGAAAGAAACAAGATACATCTCCAGTTTCAAGGTTATTTGTTCTTCAGACATTCTTCTTTAAAAGAAAATAAGTGTCATATTGTTTCAATCTAAACCACATTTGATTTTTGACCACTGAAAATGCATACATTTTAATGATTTACTCCTGGAGCCATATTGAAATTTCAATATCTCTGCAACCAAATCTGATAGGGAATTAAAATTAAAGTCAAAAGTAAAGTTTGTTGCCAGCCTGCCAGCACTGCACACATCTGATTTCTGTCAAAGACAAGAGGCTGAGACCGGTAGTTAATGAGACCCATCTGAAGCTAGTGAGCTCATCAACGGTAGTACACAGAAGACCAGAAGAGGCAGATTAAGCTGAACCATGACAATGTGATGCTTTTGCAATTGTTTTTTTTTTTTTTTTTTTTTAATAAGGGGGTTGTCCCTTACATCCTCCCTCAGATTGAGCCCTGATAAAAAACAACTGTTTTAAGTGAGTCATAGCTGTTTACTTCATTGGTACCGAAAGACTGCAAGAACATTACTGCACTGAAAAAAAAAAAAAACTCTCTTTTGATGCTGGGCTATAAAGCAAAGATTTGGAAAACATCCATTGCATAACTATTCATGTCTAAAATAACTTGCTTCATGATCATTTTGTGCATGCGTGTGGCTTAGAAGCAACTGGAAAGTACCTTCCGCTGTAGTGGGGGAAGGTAACAAAACACTGGACTGGCACGTTTATGGGTGTCATGGTCAACAAAATATCTTAAAACATTCATACTTTTGTCATTCTCTGTGATGCTAAAGGGAGCTCTGCGTAAAGACCTCTGAAATTAAATAGGGACATTTAGAGAATGGTTTATTAATTGTTACTGGATATATTAAACAAACAACTAATGTGGCCTAGCACAGAATCACCTGACTATTTTTGTATGCTAAGGTATTGTGTAACTGCTGTTCTTGTGACTCTTGCGACTGTTCTTGTTTGAGCAAAACCAAAGCCTGTGCAGATGGCTGTGCAGATAATTACACTTACATTACATATTGTGCTGTTCTTTGGAATAAAATAACATGGTTCTTTAAACATCTTTCACTGATTCTTTAAATTATTTTAAATAGTTTTATAACTAGCTGTGAAAAAACATTTACCTTTATTTACAAGAGTAAAGGGCAATTAGATGATCAAGAATGATAATACTTGTGTGTTGTTAAAAACAAAACTAATGTCAGAAAATATGAAGCTATAGTAATTTTATTTCCAACTTTGGCCAAGAGAGCTCAATGCACTGCAACTTAAGAAAACACATGCAAATAGAAAAAAGACAACAAATTAAGAAAACATCTTCATCAGGTTGACATCACAGGCACTGCAAATCCTCGCAACGCAAACACAAATACGGAAATGCACTGCAAATTCTCACAATACAACCAAACACACAAATGCGCTGCAAACACACAAACGTGCTGCAAATAGCACAGAACACAACGGAAATGTTTCAGGGGGACCTCAAACAGTGACGAACCCAGCTGGGACCTGATTATTTGTTTAGTGACTTTTGGTCAGAGTAGAGGTGTTGTCCTTGAATTAAAAGGTGAATTATTTTTGTTTATTTTAACATCCTGATCATACAATTCATTGATCTTTTAGATATTATTAGATTAATCTGAAGAATTACACACTTAACTGTGAAACGTTATTAACTTAATTGCAAATAAATATCTAAGTAAATAAATATATGCAAATTTATATAACATTCAAAGTTCACGAAAAAATTCTGCAGTGCTTCATTAATGGTTAAAATCAGGTCAAAATTCAGGTCCCAGCTGGGTTCGTCACTTTTTGAGGTCCCCCTAAAACATTTCCATTGTGGTCCATGCTATTTGCAGCATGTTTGTGTGTTTGCAGCGCGTTTTTGTGTTTGGTTGTGTTGTGAGAATTTGCAGTGCGTTTCCGCATTTGTGTTTGCGTTGCGAGGATTTGCAGCACCTGTGTTGTCAAACTGATGAAGACGTTTTCTTAATTTGTTGTTGTTTTTTCTGTTTGCATGCATTTTCTGAAGTTGCAGTGCATTGAGCTATATAAAGTATAGGTGCTTCATGGTGTATTAAAAATAAAGGTGCTTCACGGTGCCATAGAAGAACCTTTTTTGTCTGAATGGTTCCATAAAGAACCTTTAACTTCTAAAGAACCTTTCTGTTTTACAAAAGGATCTTTGTAGCGAAAGGAGGTTCTATAAAAAGGTGAGAAAGAAATGGTTCTTTATAGAAATTGACTCAATGTTACTTTGTGGAAACAAAAAAGATTCTTCTATGGCATTGCTGTGAAGAATCTTTTAAAGCACCTTTATTTTTAAGAGTGTATTCAACATCCTGCTATGTCTCTATGTTCTTAACAGTTCAGTGCATACATCAATATATCTACTCAACTGAAAGCTCAATTAAAAACTATTAATTAAATACATGACATATTTATTTTAAACTTTTATTTATTATTAGTTGGCTAGTAAAACCAAAGACCAAAGTTTTAATATGCTAAAGGATATTCTGAGAAGTAAATGGCAAAATTTCAGTTTCATTTATGTACCATTTTGTGGGCCTATAAAGACAAGTGTTGTTTTAAGCCCATGATTTTAGATTCTGTGGCAAAGCTCAAACACCCTCAGGATATTGTGGCTATGACACATACAAAGATCCCTTTCACGAAGTAAAACCACTGCTAAAATATCGCTGTCTTTCTGACAGCTTTGTGAAGCCATTTATCAAATTTATCACAACATCAACAAAGCCTCGACAAAACGACAAAATCTCTTTAAAAATGTTCTATTTGCTTCGCACTATATTTTTGTTTCATAACATGATGGGAATTGAGTTTCCACTGCTTTGCCTGTAGAAAGTAGAAAATAGCAAGTGGTGCCTGTTAAGTAATTGGCAGACAGTCCTGAAGCAAGGTTATTACAGTGCACCCCTGCATCATGGGGCCAGATGATTCACATCCTGTTCTGAAGCGAGGTGATCTTACTTGCATCTGATTGGCTGCATCTGTACCAGCAGATGAGAATATTTAATTCTGATTTTGAGAACCTACAGCTCTGAACTGAACTGAGTTGAGCTCACATGTACTTCGGGAATTCCCAGGGCTGGTCTATTGTAATGTTTGTCTTTATTACTATAGTGAAAAATATGAGGTGTGAGAGAATACCTGCTTTTTAGTACTGAAGGTTTTTATGTAAAAAGGTAATGGTGTAAATATCTGTGACATTCCTAGCATAAACGATACATAAAGCATGCATGTGGGTTCATGAATATTACTACGTCACTAAAACTGCAATACACAAAGTCAACTTTTGTTGCCACTGACAACAAGTAAACGTAACTGTTTCCCAGCAGCATGTTCAGCTAAAACAGCTAGCCAATGAAACTGGAACTGGTTCTTTTAACCAGCTCTGGTACATTTAAGAGTACAGTAAATATCAGGCCATGAGCGGTCTGATTTTTAATAAATGTTGCAAAAATTCTATGTCTCTAAACCTAATGCATTAACGTACATGCCGAGTGCTATTTTTTGCTATATAAATCTAATTCAGTTTGAAATTTAGCATTTTGGATCATATTTAGTGTACAGATATGACTATCTGATTGACACTGACTTTTGTGTTGATGGTGATGAATGAGACCTCAAAGACCACTTCAGTCGCAGACAGACCCACCATGTGTGAAAGCACAGTGTCGATAATATGAGTTACACACTTGAAATGTCAAGGGTTAGTGAGTTATGAGTAAACACTCTCACAGTGTAGTTCTCGTGTTCTCAGCTGTGACTTTGTTAAATTGTCTGAGCTGTAGGAAAAATCCGGTACACCCTCATATGGTCTTATAGTATTTTATTATCAGAATCCCCCAAGAGAATTTGCACTTAGGCAAAGGGGGTGTTTAAAAGTGATTAAAAGAAATAAGTCATTACAAAGAGAAAAGTGATGCTGTGCAGTACAATATCTAAGCAATTAATAAACATCCTTCATGACACATATGCTTTAAACAGCCATTTTCCTTTCCCACAAAGGATACTGCATTAATATAAATCACTGGCTACAGTGCAGGGAGAAAATAACTTTTTTAGCAGATGGATTAGCACATAGGGACCATTGTGATTCAACCCCACGCTCCTTTCGTGGAGATCATGTAGGTAATTTTGTTCAACCAGACCTAAAGCATTGACCGGTGCTAAGTGGATTTCACTATCAATGTATTAGATGTGTGTACTCACTGGCACAGCATTTCATTTCATTTTGCTTCCACAGCAGCAGTTTACAAGAAATACTTGCCCTGGTCATACACACATTTGTGCTCACTATAGTGCCTTGAAATCCATTAAGTTTTTTCCCACAGACTGATTTGACCAGTGATTAATATATCAATAATACAAATAATATTGTTAAATGTACATTATACTGTAAGTTACAGGGGTCCTTTATGCTCTTTTACAAAAAGTAAATTTTGTTTTGGGGGTGTACTAGAAGATGCTCTCGTGCTTGGTGGTTTGAAAATCGCATTATTTTTACATAATTTACGTTATTACAATATCTTTCTCCCCAGCCTGGCACAAATGGCTCGATTAGTTCCGGGTTTAATGAAGCCCCGCCATCCGAAAAAAAAAAAAAGAAATGTGTTATGATTGGTTAGCTGTCCCACTAATTGCGATATGGCATGCCAAAGCCATGTCCTGTCAAAGCAGTTAGCGCAAGCTAGATTAATAGAAAATCTTATTTATTTTAATCTTACTCATTTTAAATATGGATATTTTTCTTACAAAAACACATCGGTTTGTTAAAGGAGGCCTTTATTCCAAATTCCCCACCTCGTCCATACCAACTCTCCCTCCCTCCAACCATTCGAATTTTCGTAGGTGGGATTTAATTTAATGATATTCTAATGGACTGCGTTGTGACATCATTGCATGGGGCAAAAAAAAAAAAATAATAATAACTGTAGTCCAAAGAAGCCGTTTGTTGTAGCTCTTGAAAACTTTTTAAAAATTAAATATGTCCTTTTGGAGTGGACTTTGAGATTTGTAACTTTGTAGATCTTTTTTATGTCCAAACATATACACACTGACTAGAATTCAAAAAGTTAAAAAGCATAATAGGACCCCTTTAAATGTATTAAGTTCAATATAATTCTGTTATACATATACTTGCATATACATACATAATGTGTCTGTTTGCATAACAGGCAGAAAATTCATTTTTACAATATATATATATATATATATATAGTATTTTTATATTTTATATATACAGTACTGTGCAAAAGTCTTAGGCCACTAGTATTTTCATCAGCTAAATGGTTTAAAGTCAGTTAAAGTTGATATTTTGCTGTAGTGTGTCAGTAGTAAATATCCGATTACATTTCCAAACATTCATTTTACAATCGTAATAATCCAGTGAGATTTTTGTTTGCACAAGGAGTCTGACAACAGTGAGTGCTCTGCATAGAGATCTGATCTCATCATCATCCAGTCTGTCTGGAAACACATGAAGAAACAGAACAAACTCAGACAGACTAAATCCAGAAGAACTGTGACAACGTCTCCAGGATGCTTCAAGAAACCTACCTGCAAAGGCACTTGTGTAAAAATGCTGTAAAATGAGGATGCTGTCATAAATAGATTTTCTTTATCAATTACCTTCTATTAACTAAATGAAATCAACATTTGGTGCGACCATTCTTTGCGTTTACAGCAGCTTTTACCCTAGGTGCACTTGCGCAAAATTTTTCAAGTAGCTTTGCAGGTAAGTCTCTTGAATCATCTTGGAGACGTTGCCACAGTTCTTCTGGATTTACTCTGTTTCAGTTTGTTCTGTGTCTTCATGTCATTCCAGGAAGACTGGATGATGATGAGATCAGATCAGTGTGGAGCACTGGCTGTTGTCAGACTCCGTGTGCAAACAAAAATCTCACTAGATTATTACAATTAATGGCAAACAGAATGTTTGGAAATGTAAACTGATGTTTCCTACTGACACACTACAACAAAAGACAGAAATAACTTACTTTAAACCATTTTTAGCTGGTGAAAATACTAGTGGCCTAAAACTTTTGCACAGTACTGTATGTATATATATATATATATATATATATATATATATAATATCTAATAATATCATTATTTCATCATGTACCTTCATTTAGTTTCCATTTCATTTTTCAAACAAAAATCCTACAAGCTATGAAGGCCTGACATGCTAAATATAGCTAGCGCAAACAGAATAATAGAGCTAATGCCATATAACAGGGCCATAACCACCACAGACATTGAGGGGGACAAGTGCCTCTTCAGAAATGGCCAAATTTAATTGTTTGGAATTGAAAATATAGGCTATAATTTCTGTGATTTATGTACACGCTTATGCAGATGCATATTTATTCTCTTAAATCCCTTTAACTAAAAATTAGTTTGCCCATCCCCTCTTTAATGTACAAGACATGGTTATAACCTTGCTGTATAAAAGATAAGAGTAATTTAAAGATAAGAGCTCCTAATAAACTTCTGAAATGAATGCCTGTGTGCAATGATGCAGCTTCTCCTGCTGTAAAATGAAAAGGAAAGCATTTTATAGCTGTGGTCACCACTGTCTGTACTATAATCGATCGCCTAATCTAATGTAATATGTTTCAAAAGATAAGATCAAAGATTATGATTTGAACTACTGCACATAATAACAGCACTATTTTACAAAACACCAATGATACATACCACAATCAAAAAATCTCTTTAGCAGGATCTTGATCACATTCTGACCTATAAGCACAGAATCATCCATGGTTACAAAAATATTAAAAGACAAATATTATACAGAGCCATGTGTTTAGCTTGTTCATGCCAGAGCTTAATAAAAAACAGTGTATATGAATAAATCTTTACCTTGATTTTTTCTTGTAACACACAATGGCAATAATTACACAGACCAACAGAATCACGAAAGCACTCACTCCAATCACACCAACAATCCAGTCAGTAAAACCCACTGGAAAAAAACAAACCAACAAACATAACACAACTGAGATGTGTGAGAAAATAAAAGCACTTTGAAATAAATTGCATAATTTAACAAGGGAAATCCTCATGTCATTCCAAATATGTATGAATTTGTAAAAGTCAAGTTCCAAACAACATTAAAACCTACTTACTCGTTGCATGGATTTAAAAAATAGGTTTTAAATAATTACTTTGCATGTAACAAAATAACCTCTGAAATCTCTGTAGAGAACCTGCAGTATAGTTGTCAGGATCTAGAAGTAAAAAGCTCCATCTAGATTTTTTTTTTTTTCCTTTTTAACTTTAACATATCAGATTAAGTAATGACATATGCTTAAGTGTAAACTGAAAGTGACATTAACAGGAGTGAATTTACGGTAATCAACTACACTACACACACACTCTTAACATGGAAAATAACACGTACCAGAAGAGCTCAGCAGGTAATACCCACTATGAATCACTGTAAGCTATGTAATCATGACAGTTTGTCTACCTCAAAATGAAAATTCTCTATTTCACTCACCCTCATTTAATTTTCAACCCACCAGAAACTGATTTATCTTCGTACACAAATGAAGATATTTTCTATCAAATGTGACTTTGGTTACCCAACTGAAAGTCAATTCACCCTAAACTCAGATACTTCAAAAAGACTGTTACATACAGTGCCCTCCACTAATATTGGCACCCTAGGTAAATATGAGCAAAGACGCTATGAAAATAATTCTGCTTTGCTTATCTTTATGATCTTGCATTCAAAAAATTCACAATATTCTAACCTATCATTTAAGTAAAACCATGGAAAGCAGGGGGAAAATCTCATTATGAAATAAATGTTTTTCTGTAGTTCATGTTGACCACAATTATTGGCACCCAATTATTGCAATGTCCTTTATTCAGGATAACAGCTCTGAGTTTTCTCCTTTAATGCCTGAAGAGTTTGGAGAACAGCTGACAAGAGATCAGAGACTATTCCTTCATACAGAAACTCTTCAGATCCTTTAGTTTCCCAGCTCCATGCTGGTGCCTCTTCTCTTCAGTTCACCTCACACATTTTCTATAGGGTTCAGCTTAGGCAACTGGGACGGCCATGGCAGAAGCTTCATTTTATGCTCAGTGACACATTTTTGTGTTGATTTTGATGTTTGATTTGGATCACTGTCCTGATGGAAGCCACAGCTCCAACCATCTTTTGGTATTTGCTAGAATCCATGATGCCATGTATCTGATGTCCAGGACCTCTGGCAGGAAAATAAGCCCTCAACATTAAAGATCCAGCAGTATATTTAACCGTGGGCATGGGGTACTTTTTGTACCAAACCTATCTTGAGTGTTTGCTGCCAGAAAGCTCTTTTTTTTTTAGTTTCATCTGACCACAGAAGCCATTCCTGTCTGAAATGCAAGTTGTGTCTGACAACTGAACATGCTGGAGTTTGTTTTTGGATGAGGATTTTTCTTAAAACCCTCCTGAACAACATGTGGTGACGTAGGGGCTGTTTGAATTTTTTTTTTAGTCTTTTGACCCCAAGACTCAACTTATCTCTGCAATTCTCCTACTGTGATCCTTGGAGAGACTTTGGACACTTAAACTCTCCTCCTCACCATGCATTAGGACGATATAGACACACATCCTTTTCCAGGCAGATTTGTAACATCTTTAGTTGATTGGAATTCTTAATTATTGTCCTAATGATGGAAATTGGGATTTTCAATCCCTTAGCTCTTTTCTTACAGCCACTTTCTATTCTGTGAAGCTCAACAATCTTGTTCTGCACATCAGAACTATATTATTTGGTTTTATTGCTTGTGATGGATGATTAAGGAAATTTGGCCTTTGTGCTCCTCATATTTATAATCCTGTGAAAGAAAAAAATTCACAACACTACCTTTCTGGGCCATAAAATGTTTCAGTTGCATTGCTGTCTATGAAGGGTCAAAAAGCTTTCAGAGTTCATCAAAAATATCTTAATTTGTGTTCCGAAGCTGAGTGAAGGTCTTAAGGGTTCAGAATTACATGAGGGTGAGTAATTAATGACAGAATTTTTATTTTTATTTTTGGGTGAACTATCCCTTTAAGTGCCACAGTTTTGTGTGAATGGGCTTCTGAGCAACAAAAATCTTTCTGATGTTCGCTTGTGTCTTGTTCAAGCTGTTGCACATTTTCTAGATTAAAGAACAAACAAAAAATTTCAAACGAGCATATGCATTTCATAGCATTCTGGGTGTCTGAAACAGGAGACTAGCTTGCTTGCCTAAAATGCCTATTTTTGACAAAAGAAAATGTGAGTGTATAGTGGCTTCACTTTATTTGGGTACTTTCATGTTAATAGTTTTGTTATTTAGCACTACACTCTTAAAAAAATAAAGATGCTTTAAAAGGTTCTTCACAGAGATGCCATAGAAGAACCATTTTTGGTTCCACAAATAAACATTCAGTCATCTTTTTCTTACCCGTTTATAATCTGAAGAACCTTTGAAGAGCCACAAAGAACTTTTTTAAAAAAAGGAAACAGGAAGGTTCTTCAGATGTTACAGGTTCTTTATGGAACCATTTACACAAAAAAGATTCTTCTATGGCATCATGAAGCACCTTTATTTTTAAGAGTGTACAGCATAAGCAGTTGGCCTTACCTTCAGGAAGTGTAGTCGGAGAAGCCATATTGCCTGCAAAACATGTTATTTCACTTTATTGCAAATAGTAGGGCAATAAAAGTATTTTATTTTTAGTCACTTGATATTATTATGTGCTAACACTGGTTTAGAGAAGATTAAAAACTTTTTTTTACAAGATACAAAGGCATGTTTAGAAAGATTATGTCCGCAGTTAGTAGCTTAAGTCAATTACTTACAAGAGCACTGTTCCTTTTTGTTGATCTGCAAAATAAATAAAAGCTCTATTATGAAAGCTTACAAGAACAAAGCAATGTTAGTTATGTTATGCTATTGAATTAATTTGATGGCCATAAAATCTAAAACACAAATAATATTACACTTACACCGGCAGAGGGGCAGATAAGCAGGTATTCAAACTTTTCATGGCAGGTCTGTACGATGGCAGCATTTGCTGTTGCCATTACCAGAGGGGGCATAACATTTATGTTTCCATCAGCATCAGAAATCCCTACCACAGTTCCCTAAACAGGAGAGGGAGAGAAAAGGAATAAAGGACGGTTATTTTTTCACTGAAATAAATGTACAGAGAGTAAAGAGTAAAGTAACTGTTACCGAAAAAAGTACCGTACCATACCATTGGTACAAAAAGCAGTCAGTGTTTTGGTAAAAAAGACAGTCAGTGTCTTCTATACAATGTTGGAAAATACAGCTATTTGTGTTTGTTTTAAAGTGTAACTTAGATGAACACCAGACCACATTTTATGAGTAATCATTGCAGAAATACAGAAGTTTTCACAATCTTTTTTCTTGTTACTGTATATTTTCTTAATATGTAAAATTATTTACATTGATGACCCATTGGGTCTCACAGTCTTTGACATCATTATTAAGGGCATCTGACATGTTGAAGTAGAACTGGCCATCAGACTGTCTCTTCCCTATGCACTGCAGGACAGGTGCTGCTGCTGACAGTACGATGCATGACAGAATGGTCAAAGCTGAAAGAGACAAGCATCAAAACACTTAGTATACTAGGTTCATTTGAACAGTTACAAAAAATAAACATGACCTTCCATGCCTTCCATGTTTTCTGACTGTATAGTGATTCAATATCCATTTTTAAACTTTTGTGTCTTTGAGAACAGCCAAACCCACCTGTCAGAGGACAGATCATAGTCTAAATCACAGGGGTTTTTAAACTTTTTTTTTTTTAGTTTGTTTGTTATGTCAAGGACCCCCCAAATGTCATGGATCCCCCTGCAAAGACCCTACTTTTTACTATATATTTTAAGCATCATACATTGTGGAAGAAAATGGCGCTACTGAAAAATAAAATAAACTAAAAAAATAGATAAATAAATAAATATAATAGATAATTTACGCTATCATTGTATTAAAAACTAAGGAAACATTTAATACTTAATTATGCATTATCTGGAAAATATTATTAAATGAATTCAAATCATTTAGTTTTCACAACAAAAGCTTTGTTAACACACTTTCTCTGCAATTTTTGTTTAAAACCTCCTTGTCTAAAGAGACCAATTTCTCAGTTTTGACATGGATAAACACACAGACACATTATGTATTATCTGAGATGACTAAGGCTAAGTGCACTTATAAGTGTTTCACTGTAGATATTTCATAAAGAGCAACACTTTGTCAACCACAGCTTATCCTGCTGATCATAGTTACACACGCTTTAATACGAGATAAAGATAGATTTAGACAATCTAGTCCAGCCATGACTAATATTTATTTTCCGCTCGAATCACACTTGCTTTCATTTTCCTTTTATAATCTACCACTGTGTATAATTTTACTTGTGCTTAAAAAAACAGTACAGTTATGTGTTAAGTCACATAGCAAAATAAATATTGGTCATGGCTGGGTATTACTTGTATTAAAGGGTGCGTAAATATGATTAGCATGATAAGCAGTGGTTGAGAAAGTGCTGCTTATAAAAGATTTATGACTGTGGTGTAAACCACTGACTGTGGCTGTAATTTACATCTTAGCTTTAAAATGAAAATTGTGGAAACAAAAAAGCTTTTGTTGTAAAAACTAAATGATTCCTAACAAATCATACACCAATAGAAAGCTTATTTTTTTATGACTGGTTTTGTGGTCCAGGGTCACATTTATTGAAAGGCTGCACTTCTTTAGACTAATCTGTCAAATACAAAAGTCTAAAAGGCTATACTAGAGAAATAAAAAGTAAGCAGTATACAAAACTGACTGCACTTTTAAATTAGGAACTGGATAAAAAAAGTGTGTGTATGTGTGTGTATACACATTTACTTACCCTGCTAACCTTTTTACACTGTCTGCCACCACAAAAGAATGATTAAGCAGTGCATTTTGAGTGCAGATGCAAGTATAGGGTACAATTGAGTGGCCTTCTTAGTTATGAAAAGATTAGTATTTCAGTTGGCATTCTAACCAATTTATCTGATCTTTTCACTTATGTTTTCTCTACTCTATTTGTAGTCATGTTAGTTATTGAAAAAAAGGTAATGTTTCCTTTCTCTCTCTAAAGTGGCTGTGAAGATTCTAAAATGGATGTCCTCTACCATGTGTTGCATCAGACTGCATGGTCTTGAGTGGGTGTGGCTTTAATAGGTGGAAGACTGATTTTTGTTTATAGCTTCAGACAATAAAGGGAACCAGATAAAAGTGTGCTGTATGAGGAAAAGTTATTAATAAAGCATATAATCTCCTCACTTGATCTGAGATAGCTAAATCTAAACTTTAGAAGAGGTGTGTCCTGTCTACATAAGAAGATCTAAGAACTTACATGCTTTAATACGAGATCAAAAAAGATTTGAACAAACTCCAGCCATGGCTAATATTTATTTTCCACTCAAACCACAATTGCTTTATTTTTCCTTTCGCAATCTCGCCCTGGGGATCATTTTACTTGTGGTTAAAGGAGAATACACAAATAATGTACTCACCCTCTTGTCATCCAAGATGTTCATGTCTTTCTTTCTTCAGTCAAAAAGAAATTGTTTTTTTTGAGGTAAACATTTCAAACATTTTTCTGCATATAATGGACTGATATGCTGCCCCGAGTTTGAAAATGCAGTTTAAATGCAGTTCAAATGATCCCAAATGCGGTTGTAAACGGTCCCAGCTGAAGGGCTTTATCTAGCAAAAAGCAAAATACAATGTAAATACTTTTTAATGAAAATAACCAAGCGTTCTGCTAGATATGAACCTTCTTTCTCAGCTGGAATTGTTTACAACTGCATTTGGGATCGTTTGAGGCTGCATTTTTTTTGCAAGTTCAAACTCAGTGCACCAGAGAAGTCCACTATATGCAGAAAAATCCTGAAATGTTTTCCTCAAAAAACATAATTTCTTTATGACTGAAGAAAGAAAGACATGAACATTGTGGATGACAGGGGGGTGAGTACATTATCTGTAAATTTTTGTTCTGGAAGTGGACCTTCTCCTTTAAAACAAAAAACAGTACAGTTATATTTTAAGTTATTCATTTCAAAATGACATTTTAACAGATCTTCCTCATATATATTCTGTTACGTATTAATAAAATACCTAAAAATGCATATTTCTGTTTCCTCCTGATTGCGCCAATGAGTTTGAAATATAATGGTTATGCAAACTGCAGTTAATATCAAATGATTAATAATAATAAAAATTCCTTATATTTGTACAGTGTTTTCCGGGCACTCAAAGTGCTTTTCATAGAAGGCGGAGTCTCCTCAACCACCACCAGTGTGCAGCATCCACCTGGATGATGCGACGGCAGTCATATTGCGCCAGAACGCCCACCACACACCAGCTTATTGGTGGAGAGGAGATGTGAGTGATGAAGCCAATCGGAATATGGGGATGATTGGGAGGCCATAATGGTCAGAGGCCAATGGGCAAATCTGGCCAGGATGCCGGGGTTACACCCTTACTCTTTCTCGAAGGACATCCTGGGATTTTTAATAACCACAGAGAGTCAGGACCTCGGTTTAACATCTCATCTGAAGGATGGTGCCCTTTGACACTATAGTTTCTAATCACTACACTGGGGCATTACGACCCACACAGACAACAGACAGACAACACCTCTTCCAGCAGCAACCTTGTTTTCCCAGGAGGACTCCCATCCAGGTACTGGTACTATATACAAAATTACAGTATTCACATACACAAACCCAGACCGCAGGCCACATAATCTACAGGGACATTATTCCTCATTAAGTAGATATAAAAAGAGAGATAATACGACGGAAGAAAAAAAGATTTGTATGCTGACACAATATATTTGAACAATTTCCTGAGGATGTGAAAAGGAGAAACTACCCACATAATAGTATATAAAGTTTCTTTTAATCAGAACAACAATATTGACTTCTGTTACGTAATGTGTGGCGCTGCTTGTATTACTTTTTACTGTTATTAAGTTAATTATGATGTGATGTCATATGTATAACTAGGACTGTGTAAAATAACACATAGTACATTGTGTATAACCATATCTCTCACATCAATTGCGGATATATTATATTTAACCCACAGAGGCGGTATAAACATATTTACACAAAACGACTAGTCAGTTAGAAAGGCAAATATCAAGAACTCTAAATGGGCTACTGGAAAACCCTTTTGCCTTTTAATGTTTATTTAACCAGGCAGTTTAGATTTAAAAGAAGATATCTCAGGTTAAGTGTGAGGAGATTATATAACAACATTTCCTCATACAGCACATTTGGTCTCCTTCATTGTCTGAAGCTAATAATCAAAAGACACTCTTCCACCCATCATAGCTACACCCACTCAAGACCACAGTCTGAGGCAAAACATAATAGAGGACATCCATTTTAGAATCTTCACAGCCATTTTAGAGAGAGAAAGGAAACACCTTGTTTTTTTAAACAGCTCTGGATGATTCTGTTTGCAAATTTAACTACTAACAAAAGAAAAACAGATGGCATAATTTTAAAGGTAGACGTGTGCTCTAAACTTACAAATGTAGCAGAGAAAACAGTAAGAAAAAGTAAGATAAACTGGTAAGAATGTCTACTGATTTTTTTTTTTTTTTTTTTTCATAATCACTATTGTACCCTTTATTGGCATCTGCACTCAAAATACACTACTTAATCATTCTTTGGTGGTGGTAGAGAACAGTGAAAAATGTTAGCTGGGTACTTAAATGTGATAGAAAAAAAAAAAAGGTTCAATGTGAAATCACCCTCTGGGGATTTTCATATGTTTTTGTTTTCCTGAATTACAGCATAACACTTTCTCTAATTCACAAAAGTCACTTTTAGAAGCAAGGAACTGTTTTGAACACAGAATCCATGTAGGAATTTAACATGTTCAGGAATAGCAACAGCTTTTTCTTTATCCGGTTCCTAATTTAAAAGTGCAGTCAGTTTTGTATAATACTGCTTACTTCTTTTTCTCTAGTATAAAGTCTTTTAGACTACTGTATATGACAGATTAGTCTAAAGAACTGCAACCTTTTAATAAATGTTACCCTGGACCACAAAAACAGTCATAAGATAAGCTTTCTATTGATATATGGTTAGTTAGGATAGGACAATATTTGGCCAAGATACAACTATTTGCAAATCTGAGGGTGCACAAAAACAAAACAAAACAAAACAAAAAAATGAGAACACATTTTTTAAAGTTGTCCAAATTTAGTTCTTAGCAATGCATATTACTAATCAAAAAATTAGTTTAGCAGTGCATATTACTAATAAAAACATAAGTTGTGATATATATTTACAGTAGGAAATTTAGAAAGTGGAACATGATCTTTATTTAATATCCTACTACAGACTGTGTTCGTGTGCTAGGTTCCTCGGAGGGAATTCCCAAGAAGTCATTCGACGCATGGTAAAGATTATATTAAGACCGAATCAAACATTGAATACAACACAAAACTTAACTTTAAGAAAAAAAAGTGAAATTTTGTCGTGACATGTTAGGAGATCAAGGCTTAATGCTGTCCAAATCAGTTAAACTATAGTGGACCGTTTCCATCTCAGAGTAAAGTAAAAAAGATACTGTTGTAAAGTGTGACTAAAGTGTATCTCACAGTATGACTCAATCAATTGATTTCACATCGTCGATTGATTTCACCATCTACGATCTAACCACAGCAGATCAAACCATTCCGCCAACCTTGTTATTTTGTAGTTCAAGCAGAACTGCAAATGGAAATGAATACATAGACATGTAAAACAAATTAATCAAAGAATTTACCGATAAAAGCTGCGGTCCTTCTCATTTTGAAGACGAAATGCAACTGGCTTCATTTCTGCTTTCCTCCCTCGGCTCTGCAGTGGGCAGTACTTTTTTTTGTTTTTTTTTTTTTGTTTTTTTCGGCAGTGGGCAGTACTTGCCTGCCTCCGTCCTCAGTGCTTCCATGTATTCTTTGATAAGAATTCCGTCTGTCAACACTGGGGTGGGCACTGGGTGTAATTTATGTATGTATGTCTAGATCACTCATAGTATAATCCACAGGAATATATTCCGTACAGAAGTTACATGCACTTTTGTTCTCTGAAAAACAGAAAGCAGAAAAACACAATAAAATTTTCAATTTCCAAATGATAAATTCACAAGAGCAGAAGAAAATCCTACTGTCCTCATTCTAAATTTATAATTAAACAAATAATCCATTCCGGCTTTTCTCAGTAATATGAAGACAAGACCTAGCTGTTGTGGTGGGAGTAAGCAGGGGGTGTATTTAAAAATTACATAAAATAATAATAATAATAAAAAAAAAATGTTTGCCACAATGCAAATACATTTGCTGACCAGTCACCAGTCAATGTTAAAGTAGAGTTCCAAGCTACTGCAGAGTTCCAAGTAGCACTAGATTCTAGTTCAGGGATGTGTGCCTCCTTTTCAGTTAAGTAGGAACATCAAAACATCACATATACCCCCGGTTTCACACACAGGGCTTAAGCCTAGCCCTAGACTACCTCTGAGCTGTTTCAACTGAAAGAAACTTGCACTGACTGATCTTAAAACATATCAGTGCCTTTGTTGTGTCTCAAAATGCACACCACCAGTAATTTTTTTTCAAGCATGTTTATAAAAAATAACTACAGTATGGCCTAATCCTAGTTTAGTCTAAACCCTGTCTGTGAAACCGGGCCTTAGTGGTATGGCTAAATGATATGCAAACTATATTTTTCGGCTGGATAAAGCAAATCAGTCTGTGTAGTAAAGTTGGAGAGGACTGCAGTGAAGGTACAGACAATCGCGGTGACGTGCAGGAGTCATTCAGTAAGTGCACGTGAGATATACATGCTGTAAAATGACCGAAAGTAGGCAGTTTCTTTATAGAACATAGTTAGAATATAGAACGTATATAGAATGCAGTTTATTGCCAACCTGCTATCTCTATTACAGTTTCCTCCTAAGTGCCCTATACGCATCTTTCTTACATTACCCATAGACACACCCCCGTCCCCCTTGTCACCCCAAGTTAAATTTATTCTGTGGTTATTACGCTGTAAAAAAAGAAAAAACAAAACAAAACAAAATAAAACAAAAAGAGGTGATATTTACTGTAAAAAAAAAAAAAAAAAAAAAAAAAAAAAAAACGGCCACCATAACACTTTACCATAAAAAATATGACAGCAGAATTTTAGGTTTTACATATTTCATTTCAATTTGCAGTAAAAAAACAAATGTATTTCATTAACTATTATAATGTTAATATACCAACCTACTGAAGTATTAATATCTGTTTAGTACCTTTGTACTGACAACCACCAAAACAGGTGGTGATGAGAAAGTCACATGAAAAACTCATCACAAGAGGCTTATTTCAAATAAAAACATCAAATGTGAAGTGTCATTCAGGGAATTCTTACTTTTTAAAGTGTATTTTATCTATTGGGTCACCAAAATCTATTTTTAAAAGTTTTTTGTATTAATCAAAATGTCTCCCTAATAAGGTTTTAAAACAATGCATACATTTTATCTTTATATTAGAAATCATCTTGTTTTTTTCCCCGTTTACACCACCTATTTTGTCATGTCCCTCATGGCCTTCTATGAAAGTTTACTTGGGATATGAATAATGAAATTAGAAAAAGGTCCATATATTTTGCCATTCTCATAAATATCTGTGCTTTTTTGCTGGTAATGCTTTTTTTTTCATGATTATTCATTAAAATCATATTATTTAGTTCCGTACCTCAGTAACCCCTCAACTCCCGTTACACAAATCATTCTCCACCCATAAAAATAATGAACTGATCCTTATGTGACATCATTAACAGGAAGTGACATCATATCTGAAGTCTTCTGTCTTCTAAACAACATTGTGAGCATATCTTAAAATAATGACCAATAATAATAGGGATTTGATGCCTGAGATGGGAAAATATGATTTTCTCGAAGTAAAATATGTCATTAATGTTGTGGGGTGTTCAGAAAACTAACACATTTTGATAAAAAAAAATCTAAAAATGTGTAAGTTCAAATCGTACCAGTTTCGTGGAATGACTCAAATGTAAAAAATTTTCCACTATAAATCTATTACAGTTTTTCACTATGCATAGTGAGGGAATTTTAATTTGAGCTCATCTTGTGGTTTTAGAGGAGTGGGAGTTTACTGTGATCAACAGCCACATGTTGGCTTGACTGTATCCTGTAAAAAGGAGTAAGATATTTGAAATGGGTTTCTCAACTCTAGTTCCCCGAAGTCAGAAAATAATCAACAATTCTCTCTATTAACCATTAACTATGACCTTTGCCAATATAATCTTCTAATTTTCTGCTTAATAATTCATACAGCAGTTGTTAAATTTAGCTATGAGGTAGGGTTACGGCATGTAGAATATAGTCATATTAACACATTTTAAGAATAAAGCATTATTTTATAAGTACTAGTAAACAATATGCTAGTAATGTGCAAACTGATAAGCAATTAGTTAAGAGTAAAAATTGGTCCCTAAAGTAAAGTGTTACCCAAAGTAGATGTACAATGTAAGTTCTCAGTCACTAACAAAACTTCTCAGTTTGATGATGATGATGAATTGTTAATGATTGTTTGTGGTTGAAATCGAATCAATGTTTATTCTGACCCTGCAACACAACTACTACGTTCAAGGTCCAGAAAGGTAGTAAGGACATTGATAAAATTGTAATTAATGACAGAATTTAACATAATTTTACATCAACAACAACATCACTGAAAATTTTACCATAAATACAGTCCTTGAAATTTTTGTGATCTGGCTCTGAAAAGCTATCTTGTCTGCCAGACATTTCTTGACCAGGGTTCTGGCTGGGATTCCCTCCATGCGAGTGTCCCTCCTATTTTCAGAACAAAGGGAATCCAGTGTGTGTGTGCGGGCGCTATGATTTTATATTGCTGTCTGCTGAAGGGGGAAATTCCTTACTTTCATATGGAGCTGGTCCTCAACTTTGTAGCTATGACAACTTCAGGGAAAAATTTACACAAGAGTGTTTTTGTGGGAATTTTTGCCCATCCACCCAGTAGAGTATTTGTGAGACCAGACACGTATGCTGGATGAGAAGGCTCGCAATCTTCATTCCATTTGATCTCAAAGGTATTCAGTGAGGTTGAGGTCAGGGCTCTGTGCAGGCCTGTGAAGTTGTGTCACATAGCATTGTCCAAAAAAAGGTTGGCACAGTGCAGTCAGGCCGGTAATGCTCTCCTGGCATCTCCTGGACAGACTCGTCCATCAGGCTGCCAAACGTGTGTAATTTGTCACCACACAGAACACACTTCCCCTGCTCAAGAGAACAGGGGCAGCATGCTTTTCACACTTCATCCAACGCTTGCCATTTAGATGATGTGAGGCTTCCATGCAGCTGCTTGGCCATGAAATCCCATTTCTTGAAGTTCTTGCCGCACAGTTTTTGTGGTGATATTAATCCTAATGGAAGTTTGGAAGTCATCATCAATCATTAGAGCCTTGATAACTTTTAGACACTATGCATATTATATAAATTATATATACATAAATGGATCATTCACAATAAAAGCAGTAACCGGAATTAAGAAAATAATAAATTTAGCAGACTTTAAAGCATAATATTTTTTTTTTTTAAATTGAACTGAACCTATACTGAAAGCTAAATAAATGGCATCATAGCCTTTACAAATCAATGTAGATTATGTTTGCACTGCCTGTTAAAGGAGAAGTCCACTTCCAGAACAAAAATTTACAGATAATGTACTCACCCCCTTGTCATCCAAGATATTCATGTCTTTCTTTCTTCAGTCATAAAGAAATTATGTTTTTTGAGGAAAACATTACAGCATTTTTCCTCTATATAGTGGATTTCTATGGTGCCCCACGTTTGAAGCTAACATTGGTCCGACGGCAACGTCGTGTCCCTGGCCAAAAATAGTCGCGGTAGGACGGCATAAATCCGTAAAAATATGTAACACAGACTCTGCCTAAAAATGCATTCAGATACGTTTGTACATGCATAAAGTTCTCTGGGGTTGCATATATAATTATTACTTTAAGTTTTAGCTCCGTGTAGTGCAATACATACACTGTTGTGAACCAGTTGTGAGAGGACGTCCACAAGGTGACGTCCTTTACACGTGCATTTATAGTCCATCATGACCCTGTATGAAATCAGTATGAAATATGCAAAAGCAATTGTGCTTACACCTTGATTATTACTGTAATACTTTATTTAAGTGCCCCAAGTAGTTTTAAGACGACCACGTCTAGTCAAGCATTACCCATTCAAAATAAATAAAGAAATAAGTAAATAAGTAAATAAAAACAGGAAATCGTAATGAAATAAACGTAATTTGTATTTCTATCTTGTTTAATTAATATTCACAAAGTGCCATATGGTTAAGTGATTGCAAAGCCACTGAATTTTAGTTATAATTCTACCCGTTTTCCATAAATTTCAATACGATTTTATTATTTTAAGTTTATGCATATACATATAAAACAGATATCTCTGGTCAACATTTGAAGTCTGAGTTGGGTGAAGATTACCAAAACTGTGCTGCCAAGATGTTGCAACAAATCTCGCGGTGGGATAGATTATCTCGCGATAGGATAGATTATCTCGCGATGGGATAGATTATCTCGCGATAGGATAGATTATCTCGCGATGGGATAGATTATCTCGCAATACAATACATTATCTCGCGAGAAAGCCTTAACGTTTTTCTTTCCATAAACACAAGGAAAGCGCATCGGTGTGTTGTAAGGCTTTACAAATTATTCTACTAAAATCTACTGGTGGGTAAGTACATTTTGTAGTATTTTATTAATGTGGTCGAGTTGTACTTGTTTGACACGAAGGAAAATGAAGAAATAATGCGCACATTGTCAACTGAAACGTAGTTTGAGTTTGGCTAAAATTAGCTAGTATGCTAAAAGTTTTTTTTAAATTAATGCTTGAACAACAAATACATATCTAAAGTGTCAAGGGTATACACAAAATGTTTGTATAAAATAACACAATGAAATGAAAGGACTTCCTAATTCACAATAACTTAAAAGTACCGAAGAAATACACAGATTGTATAGCTTTTTTGTTTGTAATCTCCTTTATGGTGCTTATATAAAAATCTAATTCCTTAAGTACCACAGAAAAAAAAAGGTTTCTGATTGCTTAATTTTTACAGTAAACAGTTTAGATATGGGTTAAACATTTATATAAATTTGTTAATATTCTAATTTGTCATATGTCCTTGTATGTGATAAAGGTAAAATTGTGTGCCCAACACATTTAGATGCAACGTGCCCGACCCCTGACTTGTTCAACACTATGTTAAGTTGTAAGTTTTTGACTGCTTTGTGTAATATTAAAAAAAGAAATCATGCTTTAAAAAAATTGCTGTTTACTTTTAATAGTCATTGAACCTTAATCTATGTTTCTCTGTATGTTCTCAGTGGATGTTCAAATCACACCTGCACGTACAAACCTATCAACATTCACGCCTTCACCAGTAGCAAGTATGTGATATCTAAAGTCATTTGCAAATTGCAAATCACTATAACGGTCAAATAGCATCACTTCTTTAATGTTTTAATCAACAGCTGGGCTGTCACACTTCCAGGAGGAAAGAACAGGTATGCCACCAAAAATTACTGTGAATGTGCTACAGTTCTCAATTGATTTTTATATCATCATTACTGAGTTATGGAATTAATATCCCCTTCCATGGCACAAGTAATTTTATCACTTCATTCAGCAGGTATGCAAGGTTTAGATGTAAGATATTGTTTGTGAGCTTTCATTTTGGATAATAGGGTCCTCTTTCCATTATGTGGATTCATAGGACAAAAGCATGTTATTGTTAGAACGTTTAATAGTAAAATTGGACAGTGAAATGCTCCAAAACTAACACATCATATGTAATATTACCACAAAGGACAATTTAATCCAACCTCACTGGATCTTCAAAGACAGAGGCAAAGGACCACATCTCATGAAATGGCTACCCCCAGATGTATGTCCCTGTATATATTCATAGTACAATTTGACAGTGAAATTCTCTAAAACTAACATGTTCTTTTTAATATTACCATGAAGGACAATTTACTCAAACCCTACTGGATCTTCAAGTAAGACCGAGGCAAAGGCCCACATCTCATGAAACGGCTACCCCCAGAAGTATGTCTTTTTTTTTTATTTTTTTTTAATTTTCACAGTGTGGTAATGTGTATATAACTTAAAGTGATTGCAAAGCTCTTTATAAACATCTTCAAAATTCCATAGATAAAATGGTCCTTTATTTCTATTACTTTTATTTTTTCCAACAGTGGATGCACAACATGACACCAGTGGAGGTCGAGGTTAACATCAACAACACTCGTGGACCCGTGGACACATGTTGAGGCGTAAGTGCTAATGTTTAAAAAATTATCAATCTAAATGTGTACGACCACAAAGTAGCTTTTTCCCTGTTACAGGGCGAGACAAACACAGTCCTGTCAATTACAGAATAAATGTTTACTCCATGTTGCCTTGTAATACCAGCTACAGTATCTATAAAAATTTGAAGAATATGTTATGATTTTGAATGTCCAAGTAACACTTTTAAGATGTTGTAGTACTAATCAAAAGATTACATGGTTAATGACACTTTATTGACACTCCAAGGGTGCAATTCAGGTCACGACCCCATTGTCATTGTAAGTAGTACATCAGACCTTAAGTAAACTTTCAGATGATCATTCGCCAGTTTTGGTCTGTTTGCTCTGTTAAAATCTCTAACCACAATGTAAGATTAACATTAGAAGATGTTTCAAAAGATTAACTTCTGTGAAATTTTTAAAACATGTATTTATGTCTTTTGTGATTCATTAATTTACATTAGGGTGCGATTTGTCTTGTAGGGTCACATAACGAACAGCCATCTGTCAGACAGAAAAATTCAGGAACCCTCTTCCAGGCCATGTGCCAGAACCGAATGAGGTATTGTAATTTGTGTCATGTCATTCACATAAAGAGGATTCATAAACTAAATTCAAATTCTTATTTTTTTTTTTTTTTTTTTACTTTTCATTTTAATGTCTACATAGTATTGTCTCCAGTCCCAAATTCATCATTGCCATCCCAGTCCCAGACGACCCCCAGTGTATGTGAGAACTTTGCTGTTGCATCTTATTTTATACACATTACACCTTAATGACAACACAGCCTAATGTATAAATACATACATTTCTCAGAATCAGAATTCATACAGTTAAAAATATAGGGGCTACAATGTCTGTCAATGCACAGCAGCCTTAATACTCACAATTGAATATAGAATAGAACAGGTATAGCCAACCCTGGTCCTCGAGAACCACTGCCCTGCTTGTTTTCCAGCTGTCCCTGCCCTTCCAGCTTCTGATTGACAACTGATCCATTACTAATCAGCAGTATGTAAGGCATGGATAGTTAGAAAACAAGCAGGGCAGTGGCTTTCGAAGATCAGGGTTGGCTGCCTTGGATTTACTCAACGTTAATGATTATATGGCTACAGTAATTGATGATGTAGAATTGGACAGACAGACATTGGCAGACATTCTTGTTAAAACTGCCTTCAATAATGTACACAATGGTCCTGAAACTCTAATAACAGCATTTCCTAATGTTGTGTTGCTACTTGACAGCTGCATTGCGGAGAGAGCACAGAAGTGAGGGTATGTATGTTAATAGTCTTTTCCAGCCATGGGGTTGTCATATTCAAAATTTAATGTACATTTTACACTTATATATTTTATTAATTTTTTTATTTACATTTTTAAATAGGTGGCACCAGACCCTCACGGAGCGCTTACCCTATGTCAACTGCAAGTAAGGAATGTGATGTGAATATGTGACATTTACAACACTGGCCGTAAAGTAAAAAAAAAAAAAAAAAACAGTAAAGCAAAGTCTGTAAATGTTCTGAGTTTGTTATCATCCTTTGTTAGAGGTTCAATAGTTGTTAACTAAAAATCGAATGGCAATATTGATACCAGTGTTTTTGCTCTGTCAATTCAGTCTTGCTCTTCAGTTTTTGCAGCCCTATATTCACCGAAATCAGCAGGCAATGAAGACTGGTTTAGGTTCTAAAAAAACAGTCAAGCCTAATGCCCTGCGTAAACACAAAATGTGACAGCAAGTGTCATGTTCACTTTTGGAGTTTAAGTAGTCTTGTTTGAAGGGTGTGTGTATATATTAATGTGCTGATTTTTCTTTCAGGATTCCAAAGGAAGGTCTTTTTTCATGCTGTTTGGTTTAAAAGATGAACTTGAGCGAATATCTGCCATTCTGGACCCTGGCAAGTCTACATCATCTTTTAAAAGACTGGATTAAGAGAGTGACCTAAAATCCTTTGAAGAATACATCAAAGATGATGAAAAGAAGTGGATCTGTGTAAGTTCCAAATTTAACAAAGCATAGGTGTATTATATTTGTGTATATACATACATACGAGCAGACACACAGAGAACTGTGTACTTTTTATAATATCATATCACATTATTTTGATTGTGGTGTCACTTTTAGGTTCAGCAACTGTCCAGAGTTGGTGGATCTTCTGTCAGGGACTGCGTTAACCAAATCATGAACAGGTATGTATTTACCTTGCATAGTTTGTGTGTATTGCTGCATAATATTTCAGGAACAATGTATATGATTGCCACAATAATAAACTCAGCCTTTGATTTTACTTAAGTTCATGATTTATTGTCACACACTATTATATCTCCTTATAAACATGCCTGTTTTTGTGTTGAAGTTTTAAGATGTCAGTACTGACTCAATTAGGCAGACTGAAAACAAGGCATCACCGTATAATAGCAGTGTAAGCAATGAATGAGTCATTACTTGTCACAAAAATTCTGGATATAGAAAAGGACATAGTTCAGAGTACTTGTTACATGATAGATGGATTGATATGGTTGTGAGAGTATTTGAACATTGCCATGATGCACACTACTGTTAATTTGTAATATTGACCGCATGTTAAAATGTTTCTGAAGTGAAGTAATACTGAATCATTTCTTTCACAGAGTCATGTCAAATGCCTTAATGGCCAAATTCAATATGAGGGGTGGTGGCCAACATGACAAAAAGCCTTTCAAAGCTACAGCTTTGTACTATGTAATTCAAGGTAATGTTGGCCTTATGACATTAAAAAAAAAAATCTCATGTTCCTTGTCTATTATTTATTTAAAAGACCACCTGTCTTTAATAGAAATGTCCTGTTCATAAGATTATTCTAGACTAAAATAACATATAATACTTATTGCTTACTTGTTACTAATGCTTCTTTCATGAAACTGAAAAGTCTTGTTCCATTGTATTTTAAATGTAGTTGTATAACCATAAAGGCATTTTCAAAATAAGTGCATGTTATTTAACTCAAATGTTGCCAATTTATTTAAAATATTCATACTCTCTTCCCTCAGATATGCTCTAAAGAGGTGGAGTCCAACTGCCACAGATTCCGAAATTGACACAGCAGTGGCGGAACACCTAAAACATGCTCCAGGATAAGCTGGGGGTGGTGGCTATAAGAAATGAGCTGTGCTACAGAAATGTGCTATAGTAAACATTTTGAAATAATAGTAAATAAATAAAGATTATAAATATACATATGTGTTCACTTTTATTCTTTACTTTGGTTATGTTCTTGTTTGAATAATGTCTACTTAAAATTAATGTAAATCTTTGAGAAATTTGCTACACACTCAGAATTACCCACATTATACTATTTCTATTTTAATGTTTGTATAGTAGCCGTTTAACAAATGGAAGACATTTAAAAAATGTTATATGCACAAAGTATGTTGTAGTAAATTAGAACGGTCTACTTCTTGCTTAAGTCCACAAACAATGTGTTATTGTTTGTAATTTACACGTGGTTAAAACGTTTTGTAGACGTTCAGGTCTGACTGGACCGTTTTTGGACCATTTTAGAACTTGTAGTAAGTTAAGTTGTCTAAACCTCCAGAATGGGTGTGTGACTATTTTATATGTAGGCATATATACTAAAATTATATTAACACATTAAATTAAATTAATACACAGTATAGACATGCAGAAGATGACACATTTAGACGTCCAGGGACGTCCAGAAAAGACGTGCAGGTTCACGTCCAGATAACGTCAAAGACGTCGGTTCAACTTTCATTTTGGAACTATTTTTCAACCATGACGGGACGTGTCGGAGGGACGTCTTTTCAAAAAATCCTTAAACCGCCTGCTCTCGCCTACATTTCAGGGGAGGCAAGGCGCATCTCAAACAAGCCTATTATTACCTCCGTCATTTCCTCATTTGTACAGTGCCTGCAAGGATGGATAGGAGCAAGACGCTGTTTTCAGTTATGTTCGCGATCATTACATCTATGGAATATAGTCAGGCTTCTGAAAAAAAGGAAGGTAAGAGTTTTTTCCCCTTCTTTTTCTACGAAGCCATATAGGTATCGTGCGAAAATCAGTAGCATTTTAAAAACGTGATTTGTACTTGCCTGTAAGCGTGGTGAATTCAGGGCTCTCAAGTCTCACGCATTCGCCGTGAGACACGCATTTCAACCAATTCACACGCTCTCATGGAACACCTTGTATTTCTCACGCTAAAAAGTAAGGGATAACTTGTCCCGCTACATACCGTTAATGGACGAGGCGCAGGCTTGCAAGGGGGAGTTCATAGCTTTCTTGCCCGTCACTTCTGTCAACTGTTGAATGAATGTCACGTCCGGCTTGTTTACTTTGAACCGAAAGACGCTCCCACTTTTGACACAAGGCCTCATAGGGCGTAGGAAACTTGTGGATACAAGATGCATTTATTATCTGGAAGCGGCACGGACGCGCCTGAAAAAACCGAGCGCGTTGCGGTCGCCACCGCGTCTCTTCCGTAATTAGCGCAGCTACCGCGCGCCTCCATTTGAAGAACGAACGTGAACAAGCAACATGTCAACAGCTCCGTCACGCGAGCACTAAACGGCGCTCTGAGGTGCAGTGTGAAACACCTGAATTCAGCGATTAACACAAATGACTCTGTGATTCAAACTAGTTTAAAGCTGTGTGCAACGAGACAGTCAGAAGGCTTTTCAATCTACACACCGCCATAATTTACCATGGATTTACTGTAGTAACACTCACTGCACCATGGTACTATTATGTGTGGTTTTAACTGTTTATCATGATTTAAAATGTATGCTTGCTACTATGGGGGACCAATGCTTAAAAAAATAAATAAATAAATAAAAACTGGGTCAGAATAAAGAAAAAAGAAAAAAATACCTCTGCAACCTCAAGCTACTATCAAAAAATGTATATTATTATTATTATTATTATTATTATTATCATCATCATAATTCATCAGACAACCCAAAACCTGTTTCTTGATTTGAAACAACTCATTAGAACATGCAGAAATTAATTTTTCTATTTAGATATTTATTTTGTTAAAGAAAATGAATGGTCTGGTTACTACAACTTTAACTTTGGAGCAAAAATCTGACATTAAACTTGAAAGAAATAGAGATTTGACATTTATCGTG
Source organism: Labeo rohita (assembly GCF_022985175.1). NCBI lineage: Eukaryota > Metazoa > Chordata > Actinopteri > Cypriniformes > Cyprinidae > Labeo > Labeo rohita. The sequence continues at coordinate 21,113,825 of NC_066884.1, read as the reverse complement.
ATAATAATCGATATCGACTGATATGAAAAAAATTATCGTGATAATTTTGTTTTGCCCATACTTTGTCATCTGATCCACTTTCACCTAATATATTTACCTCCAGTACCCCTGATATTGTAAAATAAGTATTTTAATAATTAAATATCACATCTGCATGTTTGTTGGTTTTCTGACATTGGTTGATGGTCATATGACATGCAGGTTTGATTGATTTAAAAATAATTAATTTTAATTGTACTTTTTTAATGATTTAATTAATTTTTGGCTTTTCATGAAACTCATAAAGCCCCCTGCAGGTCCTTCACAAAAACCAAAAATGTGTTTGTGAAGGTTTTGGAAACCATGATGTAATGATGTAGTATAATGTTTAATGCACTTCTTGTTGTTAATAACAACAAATTGAATATATTTTATTATGTCAATATGGTACAAGATTATCCTATTTAAATTAATGTGTTAAGTGAGTTGGGTCAAAAGTAATCTAAAAATAGTCAGATTATATTACCTAAAATGTGTAATGTAATGGATTACATTACTAACTATTATTTTTGTTATGTAATTTGGAATCAGTAATGGATTACAATTTGCAAGTAATCAACCTAGTTCTGTCTACCTATCAAAATATCATGTTATTAATTGGTGTCTTGTGTTCACCAGAATGTCCTGCAAAGCAGGAAATCTCATGTGAGACCCTACGCACAGCAGAGGGATTCACTTACCTGATCCCCATGAACATCCCGAACTCTGGACACTGCGAATATGCATGGTATCAGAAGGTGGGCACACATTTGTTGTTTAGGACTGCTTTGTTAAATTATAATATTAAAAAAGTATAACGCGTTTGAAATGATTTGTTTGCTTCTGTGTGTAGAATGGAACATGCATTGCTCATTCAGATGGCAAAAAGTTAGGATCTGTAGTGGCTATGACCCTAAACAATCTGATAGTTGCCACCTGTGAGGACCTGCAGTGGAAACTTGACTGTGACAACATGCAGGTAGTAACAAACTGTATATTTCATGTACAATCTGAATATGCATCAAGGACATGTGAGGTTCTAACTATATATTGTTTTTTGTCTTTTACAGTTGCACTGTACTGTCAATTACACAGGTAAACATCATAAAGCCTCACACCATGCACTTGCCCTAGATTTTGTGTAAGGCCTTTTTTATTAAATTGTTTTTCAGAGTATATAACGTGCATTTTTGTGTGTTTGTCTAAAGTGAAAGACCCTGAGAAAACACAAGATGGCAACCATAATGGTAGGCTAAAGTCAGTTTAAATGTTGTTATTCACTATTTGTTGGCTTTGTTTTATATCCATTTTAATGCCTTAATTCGATTTTCATCTGTTTTCTTTTACATGTGGGCTATATTTCAGCCGGTTTCCCTGGCTGGGGTATTGCTTTAATTGTGACTGGAATTGTGCTGGTGATTGCTGGTGCACTGATTGCTGTTTGGTTTTGTCGTCAAAACCATGAAAACAGGTGAGTTCCTTTAACAATTTTTTTTTTATTTCTGGGTCATGTAAAAAATTTTACAAAATAGAAAGTGACTTCTGCAATGTTATTTATATATTCTTTTATTCATTACAGGTCAAGTTACTAATATTTGGAATGAGGTGGTGTGCTGCAATGGTTGCAGGTTGAAATCGGGACTGTTAACCATAAGCGGTGATCTCACGATATTGCCATCATCACTTACCTAACATTTTATTGTTTTAATAGCATTTAGCTATAAGAGCTATAAAATTCTGGTGCTAGTTTGTCTTTTTTAAATCCAAAAGTAAATGTGACACTGTCTTGTCTACTACATCAAAGGCAGAATCACTGTAAAGAGGGCACAGACATAAAAATTAAGTTACATTATCAATTATTGTAGCAAGAATAATACAAATTGAATAGTTTTAATATAACTATAACATATATAATATATAAACATATATATATATATATATATATATATATATATATATATATATATATATATATATATACACACACACACACACATATATACATATATAATATAAAATATATATATATATATATATATATATATATATACACTACCGTTCAAAAGTTTGGGGTCATTTATATTTGGAATAAACACTGTACTTTTTAAACTTATTTATAAAAAAAAAAAAAAAAAATCACAGGTTCCAAAAAATATTTGGCAGCACAACTGTTGATATTATCCAACATTGATCATTCTAATAATAAATCCGCATATTAGAATGATTTCTGAAGGATCATGTGACACTTAAGACTGGAGTAACAGCTGATAAAAATTCAGCTTTTCATCACAGGAATAAATTCTATTTTAAAGTATGTTAAAAAAAAAAACATTATTTTATATTGTAAAAACATTTTGCAATATTACTGTTTTTTTTTTCTATATTTTTAATCAAATAAATGCAGCCTTGATGAGCATAAGAGACTACTTTAAAGATTATATTACAAGTCTTACTGACCCCAAACTTTTGAACAGTAGTGTGTATATATATGTATATATTGTGACGAGTCGACTGCCTCCCCCCTTATTGTCAGCTGCACCCCGTCGGTAATCGCCGCCCTTCACCAGGCTCCCGACGGGAGTGGGCGTGTGGGAGGAGGAGGGGCGCTGAAACATCCAGGTCTGGCGGCGTGTGATGGGGCACACCTGATGTGAATGAAGCCTCATCACCGCCGCTGTTAAAATGCCGAGCGCGCCTCTCCTCAGGAGACCGGTCTCTTCCCCGTGCATGCACGCTGGTGTCCTCGTGGGTCCAGGAAGGGGTGAAGAGGGAACCAGCGCCGCAGGACGAGTTGCCGGACCCCGCGGGTTCGGATGAGGACCGCACCCGTGACGGCTGACGGGCCAAGATGCCGGGCCGTGATATCCCCCAGAAGCGCCACGTAGGTGGAGGAGGACGATGCCGCTAGAGAAGCCGCCGCCCCTCGCACCCCGGACCTGAGTGGGGAGCGCGTGCGGCCGCCGGACTCCGCCCCTTACCTGGACCCTTCCCTTCGGAACACTACCCCTCCTTCACGGAACCCCGTCACATCGAGGACACCAGACCCCCCTTTTTCTTTTGGACACTTTTTCCCCCTTTTTGGACACTTTCTGTTTTATTGTTTAATAAAAGCCTCTCCGAGGCCTGACGTCACACCCACTGTGTCTGTCGCTTTGCTCCGCCCCCGTGACAAGTGGTGGAGAATGCGGGCATGGGCGGAGCTTAGACAGCGCAGTGGGAATCACCTGATGACGTCATCCCCTCTCGCTCGCAAAAGTCAAGGAAGAGTCGGACCCGGAGGGACGGAGAAACAACGGTGACAGCCTCCCAGCCGCTAAAGGGGTAAGTGACTTCTCATTTAGTAACACTTACCCTGCGGTTGGTTGAGGCTGTCGACTAAATTCCGGTTTCTCTGTCCCCGGTCCGGTGGCGTTGCGAGAGGGAGTCGCCCGGAGAGGAATCCCCGCCCACTCCGACCGCTGGAGCCTGGTTGAGGAAGGTAGCACTCCTGCGTGGGCGGCGACCGGATGACGGGGATGTCGCTTGGGGGGGGGGATGTGACGAGTCGACTGCCTCCCCCCTTATTGTCAGCTGCACCCCGTCGGTAATCGCCGCCCTTCACCAGGCTCCCGACGGGAGGAGGAGGAGGAGGAGGAGGAGGAGGAGGAGGAGGAGGAGGAGGAGGAGGAGGAGGAGGAGGAGGGGCGCTGAAACATCCAGGTCTGGCGGCGTGTGATGGGGCACACCTGATGTGAATGAAGCCTCATCACCGCCGCTGTTAAAATGCCGAGCGCGCCTCTCCTCAGGAGACCGGTCTCTTCCCCGTGCATGCGCTCTGGTGTCCTCGTGGGTCCAGGAAGGGGTGAAGAGGGAACCAGCACCGCAGGACGAGTTGCCGGTCCCCGCGGGTTCGGATGAGGACCGCACCCGTGACGGCTGACGGGCCAAGATGCCGGGCCGTGATATCCCCCAGAAGCGCCACGTAGGTGGAGGAGGACGATGCCGCTAGAGAAGCCGCCGCCCCTCGCACCCCGGACCTGAGTGGGGAGCGCGTGCGGCCGCCGGACTCCGCCCCTTACCTGGACCCTTCCCTTCGGAACACTACCCCTCCTTCACGGAACCCCGTCACATCGAGGACACCAGACCCCCCTTTTTCTTTTGGACACTTTTCCCCCCTTTTTGGACACTTTCTGTTTTATTGTTTAATAAAAGCCTCTCCGAGGCCTGACGTCACACCCACTGTGTCTGTCGCTTTGCTCCGCCCCCGTGACTATATATATATATATATATATATATATATATATATATATATATATAGATATATATATATATAGATATAGATATAGATATAGATATAGATATCTATATCATTGTTATACATAAATTACATACATTTTATACATAAATTACATACATTTCGTGTGAAAAATATGACATTATTATACAATAAGTATGCAAATTAAGGTATACATTTATTTTTAAGTTTAACTTATTATATGGACACTAAGAGGGACATGTATGTTTAGTGTGTACAGTACTGTGCAAAAGTTATTTATCGTTACCTGCAAAGCTACCCTAAAAGCTATAGGCAATGGGTGGTCATATATCAAAATTGATTTGATTTAGGTAATAAATGTTAACTGATAAATGAAATCTATTCATTATGACAATATTTTTGAAAATGTCCTCCTGTAGTTTGTAACAAGTGCCTAAAACATTTCACAATTAGCACAACACAATGAAATAAGCCACAACATAACAAATTAGCACAAAACAATGGAAACAAGCTGCAAGACAGCGAAATTTGCACAACACAATGGAATTAGTCCTATGCGTTGTGTTGTAGCAATTTTGTTGTGTTATTGACATTTCGCTGTGCTATGCACTAGTGGGACACTGTAAAAATCAGATCTCTGTGTGGACCATAACATCCTTGTGCATAGAAAAATCTCACTGGATAATTACTTTTATTTATTTATTTTTCCCCCCATAGATTTTGCATAGTACTGTATATTTGACTTATATGACTCATGACTCATAAATCTATATGTATAAATATATATAAACAAAGCATGGCACATAGTTCCTGAAAATATAAATATATATATAAATATATTTAAGGGAGAGAGTAAACACTTCTTCAGACATTGACTTTTTTTATCTCCTGTGTATGGCTTAGGCTTTGTAAAATAACTGTACAACTGGAGCAAGTATTTGTATTGTTGCTGTGGAAGCAAAATGCAATGAATTCCTGTGCCAGTGTGTACACACATCCAATGCATTACTAGTGAAATTCACTCAGCATGTACAGTTTAATTAAAAGAGAAAGTGATGTAATGAAAAAGGCATCTAACCTTAAGTAATAAAACACTCACACAAGTTTTAGTACAGGCTTATCCAGAATTAACTAAATTGGTTGTGTTGCTGTGTGCCATGCTATTTGTCAAGAAAGTATTTTTAAATCGCTGATACTGAATATCATAACGATTCTAAGATTATATAATGATGCATGTCATATTATGTGTAGTATTATGATAATGATAATTAATGGTAAGCATAATCATAGCATATTTATTATGAATTTATAGTATATTGTACTCTGCCTGGGCAAGTAAAAGGTCACCATTTGGATTTAAATAAGCAAATACTTAAGAGACCGGATCATTTTTGCAGTGATTAATATGTTTCTGGCATGTTATATGTTTTGCAACTGTTCTTTTAACCCTAATTAATGCAGCTTTTGTAGCTTTTAATTACTTAAACAGCCATGTTGGAAGATACATAAATATATTCCAAAATGACATCTATGCTTTTTACTTCTCTTGTTTTTTTTTGTTGTTTTTTTTTTTTTTAACAATTTTTGTCAATAAAATTAATCAAACCATTTTTCACATCTTGTAAAGGTTGTTTTCCATGAGTTTACATGTAAACCATTTAATGTTTTCTCTCCCTGGGGAAAACTGCTAATAATCAGTATGCTCATATACCATCCATCCATTTTTTTTTTTCTTTCTTCTTTTCTTTATTTAGATTTGGTTTATTGAAATATATTTCATTAAGGTGAAAATAAATAGGTAATTCAGGGGTCTCCAACCCTACTGTCATGTAGACTTCAGATCCAACCCTGTTCCAACACACCTGAACACCTTGATTAGCTGGTTAAGGTATGTTTGGGATCAGAGCTGAAATCTTCAGCGTGGTAGCTCTTCAGTAGCAGGGTTGGAGACCTCTATTCCAGCTAAACACAGCTAAGTCTTTGTCAGGATCGTAGTCGTGTGAACGAAACGCAGGAGAGTGGAGATTCATTCAATGCACATTTATTCAAATTATCCAAACTCAGGGAAACACAGGGAACCAGCAACCACGACAAGCAAATAACATAAAGACAATATAATCACCGACACTACCATGTGGAACAAACAAACCTTAAATACATAAAGACAAGGGAGTGGTCACAAACGAGATAATGAGGGGAAGTACAAATATGGGCAAGACAATACCAAGTGCACTAAAACCTAAGGGGGGAACCTGGACTAAACCAAAAACACAAGAAACACAAGGGAAAAACACAAGGAAGGCAAGACAAACAGAACATAATCCTGACAGTCTTCATATGAAAGTTGTAAGATAATAGTCATATTAAGTAATTCTTTTGAAATAGGTGTTCCCTACTTATACTCAGAACATGCATTATTGAGAAACCTTTACCATATATCAACAAGGTCACACATAGGGGTGAGGAAATTTGGTTCTTGGTGTGTTTTAAATTATTAATTGTCTTCACTGATGATATTTTCTATCCCCTAAGAAAACCTGCATTTTTATGCAAACATCATTTAGTATGATTTAGGCCTAATTAAATGTCCCCATGATGTCAAAAATGTAAGTATTTGCTGTTTTTATCTTTCTGGGGACATCTGGTCTCTGCACTGTACATCAAACAAAACCAACACTTACAGAGCCTTACAAAAGTATTCATACCCATTCATTTTTAAACTATTTTTATTTCATTTTAAACTATTTTAAATTACTTTTTTTCCCACATTAATCTACATTCTATGCATCATAATGACAAAGCAAAAACAGAAATGTCACAACTTCATAAATGTATTAAAAATAAAACAACTGAAATAAGTACATTGCACAAGTATTCATACCCTTAACTCAGTACTTAGTTGAAGCACCTTTACAGTTTCAAGTCTTTTTGGGTATGATGCAACAAGATTCGCGCATCAACATTTGGCAGTTATCTGCCATTCTTCACCTCACCTCTTCATCTCTCAAGCTCTGTCAGCTTGGATGGTGTCTGGTGGACATTTTCAAGTTTCTCCAGAAATGTTTGATTGGGTTCAAGCCCAGGCTTTGGCTGGGCCACTCAAGAACACTCATAAAGTTGTCTATAAGCCACTCTTGCTGTGTGCTTAGGTTCATTGTTCTTTTGAAAGGTGAAACTTTTGCCTAGTCTGAGGTTCTAAATGCTCTGGACTGGTTTTTCAGGCCATCTTGATATTTTGGTGCATTGAGGGTTTTTTTTCTACTTTGATGAGTCCCTCAGTCCCTGCCACCAAAAACAGCCCCACAGCATGAGGCTGCTACCACTACACTTTACTATTGGAAATGTACTCTGCAGGAGATGAGAAGTGCCTGGTTTTCTTCAAACATGATGAGACTCTTGTTTCTCACAGTCTGAGGGTCCTTTAGGTGCTTTTTTGCAAATTCCAAGTGTGTTTTCATGTATCTTCATTGAGGAGAGGTTTAGGTCTTGCCACACCCACCATATCAGCTGTTAGACCTTTTATTAAGATGTGTGTGCCTTTCTAAATCATACCCATTAATTGAATTTGCCCCAGGTTAACAATACTCAAATTGTAGTAACATTTACAGTATGAATGCTCCTGATCTAAATTTTAACTGTCCCAGATAAGAGAATAAATTCTTTTTTTGTATTTGTTTTGTATGAGTTTTGTATTTGTAATACCTTTGCAAAGATGTTAAAAACCTGTTTTGCTTTGCCATTATGGTGTATGGAGTGTAGATTGATGTTGAAAAAAAAAAAATTAAAGCATTTTAACATAAGGCAGCTGTCAGACCCCTTGGACTGTTTGTGTTGGTTTTGCCCTTGTCACACCCCCATTTGGTCTGTTTAGTTGGTTTCTCCCTCTTGTGTCCATATATGGTCTTTCCTGTTCTGTTTCTTGTTAAGTAATTATTGGTTAATCACTGACACCTGTTGTTGTATTGTTAGCACTCCTTTATGAGTTACTGTTTGTGGATTATTATTAAAGACTTTTCGTTATATTTCGTCGTTGCTTGTCTTACTCTACACAGCCTTGACAGCAGCAACATACAATGTGAAAAAATGAAGGGGTATGAATACTTTCGCAAAGCACTGTAAGTACATATACATTAAGTTTATGTATTTTTTGAACAACTTTCCATTTGTTTGCTATTTTAAGATGATAGATAGATAGATAGATAGATAGATAGATAGATAGATAGATAGATGTATGCAGGGAGGTGGGGTTGGCATTAGAATTTGTTGTGGAAAATGTCCTGCCCACTATTCTGATAAGAAGGCATCAAGAGACACACAGACATGTCAAGGAACTTGGCTACAGTTGTCATATTCCTCTTGTTAAGCCACTCCTGAACCACAGACAACATCAGAAGGAGAAGAAGAAATGGACTGTTGCCCAGTGGTCCAAAGTCCTCTTTTCAGATCAGAGCAAGTTTTGTATTTAATTTGGAAACCAAGGTCCTAGAGTCTGGAGGGAGGGTGGAGAAGCTCATAGCCCAAGTTGCTTGAAGTCCAGTGTTAAGTTTCCACAGTCTGTGATGATTTGGGGTGCAATGTCATCTGCTGGTGTTGGATCCACTGTGTTTTTTGAAAACCAAAGTCACTGCACCCATTTACCAAGAAATTTTAGAGCACTTCATGCTTCCTTCTGCTAACCAGCTTTTTAAAGATGCTGATTTCATTTTCCAGCAGGATTTGGCACCTGCCCACACTGCCAAAAGCCCCAAAAGTTGATTAAATGGCCATGGTGTTGGTGTGCTTGACTGGCCAGCAAACTCACCAGACCTGAACCCCACAGAGAATCCATGGGGTATTGTCAAGAGGAAAATGAGAAAAAAGAGACCACAAAAATGCAGATGAGCTGAAGGCCACTGTCAAAGAAACCTATGCTTCCATACCACCTCAGCAGTGCCATAGACTGATCACCTCCATGCCACGCTGAATTGGGGCATTAGCAGAAGGCGATCATCGCCGATTCGCCTCGCATTTTCGCATCATGCTCCGTGTGGAAAGGCTTGAAAACCGTAGAAATGATTGCAGCTGCAAATATGCAGTTTGTTGTGGAGAACTTTATCTAGCAGAATGTTTATGTGTTTCTTTCCATAAAATATGCATCTGTTTAGCAGATTAAACACTGTACCTTTCCTAATACGCTTTATACATGCTCAAAAGTTTCCGGTGATCTGGTTTCATTTGTAGGCGCTCTGGATTCAGTGCTAAGACTTTAGTTTCATATGGGATATCCAATATTTTTTTAAAGACTGATTGAGGTTTGTTTCACTATTATCAAATTCAGCACTATTTTCTAGGGATGTACTTTTATTTTTTTGTGCTTGCTGATTCTCAGTACCGATATTTTTACATTTAACCAGTAAATTTGTAAAATATTGGGTACAGAACCTAAAATAATATGTATAATGGTAGTTGGTTAACTTTATTTATCAAAAAGATCCAGTCAAACCAAAATTTATTCAGATACTTTTTCTCACTGTCACACAGTCACCTGTCTCACCAGCAACAATCACTCGTTCCCAGTCATCCGCCTTCTAAATGGACACACCTGATATCACTTACCTGCACCACATATAAGCACATGCACTCCACTCAGTCAGCGGCTGGTCTTGAGGTCTCTATGTTGGGATTACCTACCTGTCTGTACTTACCTTCCTGGAGGGATCGATGCAAGGATTTCTGGAAATGAACTTTGAAATACTTTGATATATGTATATATACATATACATATATATATACATGCATACATACATATATATATATATATATATATATATATATATATATATATGTATATATATATATATATATATATATATATATATATATATATGTATGTATGTATATATGTGTATGTATGTATATATATATGTGTATGTATATATGTATGTATATATATATATATATATACATACATACATATACATATATATATACACATACATACATACATATATATATATATATATATATATATATATATATATATATACACATACATACATACATATATATATATATATATATATATATATATATATATATATATATATATATACATATACACACACACACACACATATATATATATATATATATATATATATATATATATATATATACATATACACATATACACACACACACATATATATATATATATATACATATATACATATATATATACACATATATATATATATATACATTAGGGCTGTCAAACGATTAATCGCGATTAATCACATACAAAATAAAAGTTTGAGTTTGCCTAATATATGTGTGTATACTGTGCGTAGTTATTATGTATATGTAAATACAAACACATTCATGTATATATTTTAGAAATATTTACAAGTATATGTATTTATTATAATTTTTATATAATTTATATGATATATAAATACAAATATTTTGTACATAAATAAAATATTTCTCTTAAATATATACATTAATTTGTGTGTATTTAAATATACATAATAATTACTCACAGTACACACACATATATTAGGCAAACTCAAACTTTTAATTTGTATACGATTAATCGCGATTAATCGTTTGACAGCCCTAATATATATATATATATATATATATATATATATATATATATATATATATATATATATATATATATATATATATAAATTAGGTGCTGTTTTAATCAAATTTTTTTGAGACTGGTATTAGATTTTACATGCACTTTTGTTCTCTGAGTTTGTGTTACTGCCTGCAAACAGTAGTTGTGTAGCCAGCCAAAAGGTTGCATTCCGAAACACAAGGTGCTTCAGGGTTATCAGCTCTCCAAAAATGAAACCAGCCAAATTGCTATTCAATATTAGACCAGAACTAGTAAAATACCAGACATGCTTTTCAACATTTCGTCTAGACCAGTGTGTGTGTGAGTTTCTCTGATTTTGCACTGAACTCTCTTGCATGTCAGCAGGGACTTTAACATTTCGTTGAATCAGTCAGCTGTTTTTGTGGTTAGTGACTTTAAAAAGAAGCGTGAGTAATATCACATGAGGTGAGCCCCTTTCCAAGTACTGTTTTTGTCAATGTAAAAAAAATTACAGGCAGCATTCAAAGAATCTCAGAATGTGTTACATCCTGTTTATTTCCCCTGCCAAATGCTTACTAACATCCATCACCAGTAAACACACATCAGCTCAACAAAGGCACCTCCATTGCCACCTTGCTTTTCTTTATACTTTGGCTTTTCTGGCTGTAACATTGATGACAGATCATTGGGATCAAATCTCTGGATATGAAGTGAGAGGAGAATTTATATGCCACATAAGTCACATTAACTGTCTCTGTCCACCCCTCTCAATGAGGAGCACTGCCATTATTGATCCACTCTTTAGTTACATTGCGTATTGATTACTGTAATCCTCTTTTTTTTATGGTCTTCCTCCCAAGTTTATACACAAACTACAGTTAGTCCAGAACTCAGCAGCACAAATAATTTCCAAAACTTCTTTGGTGGAACATATTACTCCTGTTCCTCAACAGCTGTTCTGGCTTCCTGTTAAATATGTATTGAATTCAAAATCAAAAGCTCCCTCCTTATTTGTCTGACATTCTTTCCATTTATACTCCCTCAAACTCTTAGGGTGTGCTCACACTTGTAGTTCAGTTTGTTTAGTTTATCTGGTCTGGACCAAAAAGGAAAATGATACATTTGGTCCTGGTCCGTTTAGTGTTCACACTGGCATTTTTGACAGCAAACCTAAAGATAATATAATCTTTAATATAATCGAAAATAAATATAAAGGCATAGGGATACGTTCACAACCTGATTGGTCGGGTTGAATGACATATATTTTGTGACGGAACTGACCGAACACTCCATACAAAAGGAAAACGTGCATTTGACTTAACTGCTCAGTGTCGTTGAATATACCTAAAGCACGCTCATTGTTGCTCGTATATTATTTAATTTTCACCACCTGCGAACAAAGAGCTGATAAAAGACACTTTACCTCCTTGTTTGTTTTAGTTCGTTTTAATCTAACCAAACATGACAAGTGTGAACTCACCCCTTAGGGACTACGACCATTAAAAAGGTGGTTCTAAACGAACCAAAAACAGGAAGTAATGACAAGCAATACTATGCGACATGATTTCAAGAAGGGAGCAAGAGGTGTATTCAAAACAAAATGAGCACAAGATAAAGTGCCATTTACGAGCTCTTTGTGAGATCACAGGGAGTAAAAATAAAATCATATACACTCAACAATGAGCGTGCTTAGTCCAGCAGACAACATAGGTGTATTTGGCTTAAAGCGGCGCTGAGCAGACTGATCAGTGAATGGGTATTTTGATGTCATACACCCACAGCGCTGCTTTAAGTCACACAACTTTTGCTTTTATCTGGAGTGTTCGTTGAGTTCTGTCATGAAATACAAGTCATTCAGCCTGACCAATCAGGATGTGAACGTATCACTATGCCATTCTCTGTCTCGACTCTTGATCTTTCAGCTACTGCCTCTTATCTGTGGTACTTCCACAGGATGTTCGCAATAGTGACACTCTTCCCATTTTTTAAGGGTGTTTTTGTTGACAACAAAGACTTTTGAATATACAACTGCCTTGCATACAGCTCCTCTGAAAGCATCCTCATTTCTCAGCTGCCTACGGTGTAATTAGAGAACCGAGATCTCCTTTAAGATGACTAAACTAGAGCAATATCCATGCAGGCTGGAGGATGGAGGAGCGAGATAAAAAATAAGCATCAATTTTAGAATTGATAAGCACCCATGGAGACTTGATGGTTGGACTTTATTCACTTAAGTCAGTGGCAAGTTTAGTCAGCAACTTCTGCCTAACCACACCCTAGCAACCATTTAGAGCACCCTAGCAACCATATAGCAACACGACTTAGCTGTATTCACACCGGATTATTACCTGGTGACCTCTAGTCTTTTGTAATAATTGCGAAGGTTGTCACTAATTTCTAAATCACACAAGGTCCCCATGTAATACTAATCTAGTGCAAATTAGTCATATTTTGATCATGTAGTGTCAAGCAATCTGTATCATCTTGACCACTGCCTAGTCGTTTAGAGCACTCTTAGTCATTTAGAAGCTTAGAATACTTTTATAGCACCCTAGAAACTGTGTACCACATTGATTCATGTATAGTATATCTTGACACGCATCATAGCATGGATTTGGTTCTTTTGACTTTGTCCTGAGGTCATTTGTGGGCCCGTGGGGGCCTCTAGCACAAGAATTAGGAGGCTGTGTCAAATTCTAATTTCTATTTCTTTTCTTTCTTTTTTTTTTTCTAAATTCAAGCACCACTAACATTTTTGTCAGAACCTTATTTTCAGTGAAAAGCTTTGTCACACAGTTAGTAGGGGGACTAAATTAACATGTACCTTTTACATCAAATGTGGGTTTATTTAAAGGAATAGATCACCCAAAAAAAAAAAAAAAAAAAAAAAAAAAAATCTGTCATTAATTATTCACCCTCATAAATTAAGATGTTTTTGATGAAATCTAAGAACTTTCATACCCTGATTCTGTGATTACGGTAGCAAAATTTGAGGTTTTACAGCTTTAATTTCAATTTATAGTGATAAAAATACATACATACATATATATATATATATATATATATATATTTCATTAACTGACAAACTGTTAATATACCAACCTACTGAAGTATTAATATCTGTTTAGTAACTTTTTAATACACTGACGACCACCAAAACAGGTGGTGATGAAAAAGTCACACAGTGAATCAAAACTCATCACAAGCAGCTTATTTTAAATAAAAACATAAAATGTGAAGTGTCATCCAGGGACTTCTGGGAAAATAAATATCATTTTTTCCACTATAAATGATTCTTTTTCAAAAAATAGTAATGTAAGGTTTGATCTATTACAGTTTTTTGCATGTACAGTGCAGAAATTTTAATTCGAGCTCATCTTGTGGTTTTAGAGAAGGGGGAGTGGGAGTTTATTGTAACCAACAGCTACATGTTGCCTGTTTGTATCCTGTAAAAGGGGGTAAGATATTTGAAATGGGTTTCTTTTACAATTCCAGTTCCCCAAAGTCAGAACATAATCAACAATTCTCACTATTAACCAATAACTATGACCTTTGCCACAATAACCTTCTACTTTTCTGCTTATTAATAGTTTGTACAGCAGTTGTTAAGTTTAGTTATGAGGTAGGGTTAAGGCATGTAGAATATAGTCATATTAACACATTTTAAGAATACAGCATTAATATGTGTTTTATAAGTACTAGTAAACAGCCAATATGCTAGTAATGTGCATACTAGTGAGCAACTAGTTAATAGTAAGAATTGGTCCCTAAACTAAAGTGTTACCCAAAGCAGACAATGTACGTTCTCAGTCACTTTCTGTTTGAAGTGCTGCACTTAGCTGCACTGTTTACTTTTTTTTTATTTTTTTTATTAGGCCAATAGTAAACGTATAGTATTAGTAATCATGTCTTTTTGGCAGATTGATGACAATTTGCATAACCAGAGTTTTACTACAAAACCTATAGTGTATAGCAAAGCCTGTTAATTAGTGGTTACCATGATTTAAGTATAGTAGCCCTGTTTTTTGTTTTTAATTTTTATAAGGGTTATGCTGTTGTGTGCTTTAGCTCCCTCTAAACCTCTTTTAAAAAGATGTAAATATTTGTCGGCTAAATACCTACTCTTTGTAGCTAACTACGTCCTTTTGTTAACTTTGCAATAATTGACTGCTACTGCTAACATTTGCTAGCAGTTCAGTGCTTAACTAATTAAACAAAGACAAAACTACGATAGCTTATTTACAGATGTAACTGGCCTGCACTTGAAGTCCTGAACAGGGGTGCGTTTCCCGTACAACGACGTAGCTCGCTGATTAACCTCCATAGTACGATGCATTGTTGTGAAAACGAACTAGCTAGTCACGACTGTTTCCCAAACAAGGTCACATCTCCGTCGTTTGAACCACGTTAGTTCAACAATGTAGGGCCGTTGTTAATGACGTCACCGAGTAATAATTTATGCTATTTAACTTATTAAAGATCCCTAAATGCAGCTATATTAAACATGGCACCGGGTGACTAATTTACTATTTTTTGTTTCGTGTCATTTCGCTTTATTTGATGTTTGATTCATCGTGGGTTCCCTCTTACGTCATACTCCGGGGTTCCCGTAGGCATGCGCATGCGCACTATTCAAAAACGTCGCTTGCAGAGGAAACTTAAATATACCTAGATCAAAATGCATTTATATTAAGATCGAGTGAAAGATATAGATTGTACTGCGTGTTAGCTTGCTTACTGTGCCCAAAAGCATAATTTATTGAGACCATATGTCTTACTAACAAGAAACTATGCTTCTAACCACAGGCCGAGAGTAGTAGTTCCAACCACGTAAGCTTGTGACGCTGTTTGCGAATGTTCGTTTGAACTATGGTTTCGGGAAGGGGGTCTACATTTTAGTCTACATTTTAATATTAAAAACAATATTAATAGTATAGTTATTAGTTAAAAATGTTTTAATTAACTTTATAAATGAGTCAATTTATACAATGTCTAAAATGTTATAAATAAGTTCGGGACAATTTTCAGGTCATAGTTCAGACGCGGCCGGGCTTCGGGCCTGTTCTAGGCTTATCCTTATTTTTATATTTTACACATACACCAATTATGGTGATGAAAACAAATTTCTGCGCTGGTAGAAACAACACGAGACTTCACTTTCGCTTTCACTTTCGAGACCGACTACGGAAGCGTTTAGTGTCTCCGCCGGCAGCAGCAAATCAGCGCAGCTGGAAGATCCGCGTTCAAGCGCACGCAATGGGCTGATACTTCCCACACAGGGCCGGCAAACGTAATTACAATGAATGTGTCGGGGGAAATAGAAAGGAGATGTTTTAATTATTTGTCAACAAACCAGTGTTTTCTGAGTCAGTGTCCCAAGGATTAAGTTGCGGATCCTGACTCACCATCTCCTCTTTGGAGTCACCTTTAGAGAAATGCATCTTTACAGATTACATATTGAAAGAGTTTTTTGTTTTTGTGAAAGAGTATTAGTTTTGTTTCGTTAAGTAATAATTTCAAGCTTTCTGTAGATATATGTATCATGTCTGTGAGGTTTGTATTCGCTGAGTTTCCGTTAAATTTTGTGAAGCGCTCCTGTTGAGGCAACAGAAAGTGCATCATGTTTGTTTTCTTTATTTAATAAAAGCACCGTTTGCAACGTTTTGTTGATATTGTGAGTGCACACAAACATAAGACCCTTAACAGTTCCGAATGATGTATTACTCTTACCTTTACGAGCAAAAATGATGGAACATTTTAAATTGTTTCCACTGAAAAAAAATGCAAGTAATCGCGCTGGCGCCTCAATGTCCTGCAATTCGGCTTTAGCTTCCACTCTCCGCACGAAGGATTGGATATGCGTATAATAGCGCACATTTATCTGTTTAACGTTGAAACTAACATTGTTTTATACTTGAACCCTTTTAGGCCTATATCTATAGATCTTATTTTAGGCAAGTCGTGATTTGAGAAGGCAAAATTGTTCAAACAGACTGTGCGTGTTTGATCAATGTGTCGGATCAGTCTTTCGCTGACCTCTTGGTCATTACTTTAAAAAACAAAAACTTAGCATGTATTTAATGAACAAAAATGCTCCAAATGTTTTTCTAAATTAACTTAAAAGAATGAAACGAAATATAATCACTTTGCCATTAAAACTGAACTATTTAAATAGATGAAACAGTAGTGTAAGGTGTTTTGGGTGAAGACGGGCTCGGGCCGAGAATTCTGATAAGCTGTCTGACAAGGGCCGGGCTAGGGCATATATATGAGGCCCGTGCTGGGCTATAATGAACATTTATCCCAATACTTAAGTTATAATTTAATGTTTGCAACAAAGAAATGTAGCCTATACCGTGTATCCTGCTCGTGAAGCTTGTTTAAACATAAAGCTTAACTTACATGACCAGAGCTCTCTCTGGATCGGCGGTTGCGCGAAAGCAGGTTTAAATATTCCGATGTGTGTTTGAATCGAGATCGCGAACTTTTAATGAATAAACCATATGCGTCTATAGCCTATTTATGTCATAATTTGTACCAGGCCTCAAAAGTTAACGCCCCCAAATCCCCCCGGGGGATTCTCCGGGTGCTCCCGATGACCAGTCCACTCCTGATGTCAGTGACACTAATGTTCTGCACGCCTCCGCCCATGAGAATGTCACACTACGCCTGCACTCACGGTAATATGTCCTTCGTTTCACTTCCTCAGTCCTCATTTGTACAGCGGTTGCATCAATGGCTCGGAGCAAGACACTCACGCTGGTTTCAATTACGTTCGCGTTTATTGCATCTGTGGAATATATTCAGGCTTCTGAAAAAAAGGAAGGTAGGGCTTTTTTCTTCTACGAAGCCGTAGAAGTATCGTGCAAAAATCATTAGCATTTTAAAAACGTTATTTGTACTTAACGGTAAGCCACTGAATTCTTGTAACGTAGGATGTACGTTATCCATTATGTTGTTGTTCCATGTTGTTATTGTTGTTAATTCCGCGAATGAAAACACGTTGTACAGCTAGACAGTGAGTGAGATGGCGCATCAGCAAATTAACCGGTGGGAGAGACGCACTTAAAATGAAGTTAGTATTTTCCTCCAGAGCTGGGTATTGTAACTGATGACATGTAGTCTTGATTTCGTAATCAGATTCCAAAAATGAAGTACTTGTAATTAGATTAATTTACATTTTCAAATACTCCTAATCAGATACAGTTACTTTTTATAAACGACGTGATATTTACACAATAGTAATTAATTATAATTTATTCTCCTAATTCTTTTTTTCATCCTTTCTAAAATAGCCTCCTCCCTATATACATTTAGGAAGTCTTCCAGTTTTGTGAACATTCGCACAAATCTCGGTCATTAGTCAGTGGCCACATTTGACCACTGATTTACAAAAATCATTTCAGGTTTAAGAACTGTTTTAACAATGCATCAACTATTGATTTTTATTTGAATTATCAGTCTGTAGGTTATTTAACCATGTATTTCTATGTCTTTGGATGGCTTTTGTCTTTCAAACACATTAAAATGCGCAAATTCGCAAACATTTTTGTCATCAGTAGTAGTATATTATAATGTTTAATGCACTGTTAATAACAACAAATGGAAAATATTTTCTTACTCTTTGTATTTTATGTCAATATGGTACAAGATTATCCTATTTAAATCACTGTGTGATAATAAATGACTTAGGTCAAAAATCTAAAAGTAGTCTGATTATATTACCTAAAATGTGTGACGTAATGGTTTAAATGTACTTCAAGAAACTTTTTTTGTCTAAATGGTTCCATAAAGAACTTTTAACATCTGAAGAACCTTTCTGTTTCACAAAAGGTTATTTGTGGTGAAAGAAGGTTCTTCAGATTATAAAAAGTTGAGAAAAAGATTGTTCTTCAAAGAACCTTTGACTTAATACTTCTTTGTGGAACCAAAAATGGTTCTTCTTCGCTGTGAACCTTTTTTACAGCACCTTAATTATTAAGAGTGTACATTACTAACTGCATTTTTTGTCATGTAATTTGCAATCAGTACCAGATAACAATTTGTAAGTAATCTATACCCAACTCTGTCTACCTATCAAAATATCATGTTATTAATTGGTATCTTGTGTTCACCAGAATGTCCTGCAAAGCAGGAAATCTCATGTGAGACCCTGCGCACAGCAGAGGGATTCACTTACCTGATCCCCATGAACATCCCGAACTCCGGACACTGCGAATATGCATGGTATCAGAAGGTGGGCACAATATGTTGTTTAAGACTGCTTTGTTAAATTGTAATATTAAAAAAGTAAAATGTACTTGAAATGATTTGTTTGCTTCTATGTGTAGAATGGAACATGCATTGCTCATTCAGGGGGCAAAATATTAGATTCTGTAGTGGCTATGACCCCGAACAATCTGATAGTTTCTATCTGTGAGGACCTGCGGTGGCAACTCGACTGTGACAGCATTCCGAAAGTAACAATCTAATGTGTACATTTCATATGCAAGCCAATATATGCATCAAGGACATGTGAGGTTCTAATGATATATTGTTTTCGTCTTTTACAGTTACACTGTATTGTCGATTATAAAGGTAAACATCATAAACCCTCACACTATGTACATTTTGATTTTGTTTTTTTTATTCCGTTGTTTTTCAGTGTATATAACGTGTGCATTTTTGTGTGTTTTTCTCAAGTTATAGACCCTGAGAAAAAACAAAACTATAATGGTAGGCTAAAGTCAGTTTAAATGTTGTTTGTTATTCACTACTTGTTGGCTTTGATTTTTACACATTTTAATGCCTTAATTTGATTTCCATCTGTTCTCTTTCACATGTATGCTATATTTCAGCTGGTTTGCCTGGCTGGGGTATTGCTTTACTTGTGACTGGAATTGTGGTCGTGATTGTTGGTGCACTGATTGCTGTTTGTTTTTACAGTCGAAACCATGAAAACAGGTGAGTTCCTTTAACAAAGCTGATTTTAATATGTATAATTAGCATTGTCATTCTATCTAGCTAGAAGAAACGTCTGCATAAAGACCATTTAACCTTTGTAGTTTTGTCAATGCTGGCTTTTTGCGGGCACAGTGGGCTAGGGCCATCCAACTCCAAACCTAAACAGGCCCAGTGCAGGCTTGCCCAGTCAAGGCCCACAGCTTTGGGCTCACTACAGGCTGTCTTTGAGCAGGCCACACTATGGGACTGCCCACATTAATCCAATGATGGCCCAGACCTGAGCCTGTTAATAAAAAATTTGTGGGCTGTTTTCCTCCTTACCACTAGGGGTGCTAGGGTCTTTTAGGTTTCCTTAAGTAAACCCATGTGGTAGAGAGAGTTAGCAATTAAACTGAGAGGAAAGTGGCAGAAGTTGTGGGACAGTGAACCAACTGGTAGACACTTTTACAACATTCAAAAGAATGTGGGAGGGTGCAGAAACTTACATAGGAACACACAGGAAGAAGATGTGATCTCAAGAATGAGGCTAGGCCATACAGGTTTGAACAGCACTTTGTTTTTAATGAAAAAACATGGTGATGGCATGTGTAGTGATTGCAATACTCGAGAAACAATAGAGCATGTGATAGAATCCTGTAATAAGTACCAGTATGAGAGGCAGGAGTTACTTAGGTGCCTTGAAGCTGAGCAAGTACCCTTAAGGCTTAGTGTTATTACACTAAGGAGTGTTATTACAGAGACAGTCTGAAGAAGCATGTTATAGTCATCTGTTCTTTTTCCTAAGAGTTCTTTTTTTTTTTTTTTTTGTATTATTATTTTAGAGAGAGTAAGTAGTCCAGATCCACACTCCTTTTCAGAAGGTGGCGGTAATGCACACCATATGTTGCTTGCCAACCGCCAATTAAACAGAAGAAGAAGAAGAAGAAGAGAGTTAGCAATATCAAGCTACAGTCAAAGTCACTAAAAGGCAAGCCTGGATCCATTAGCCGAATGTCGAGGTGTTGAGGTTGGTGACTGGAGCGTAGATGGGAGGAAGTGACGGTAGTTCCGGAATTGATCTGGAGATGGAGGAAGACACAGGCGGGGAATTTGAAGAAAGTAATACGAATACATGGGAAAAAGTTGGAAATCAGAAAAAGAAAAAGAGCGGTAGCTTAACAACTGATACGGAGAGTGAAAGAGATCGGCAGATTAAAAAGTGGAAGGAGGAGCATAAGGTAATGATAAAATTTTTGTCAGAAGTAGTAAATACGCTAAACCCTTGAAAGCTGTCCAAAAACCTAAAAGACGCGATTGGTAATATAGAAAGTGCCAAGATGTTACAGGATGGTAAATTGTTGGTGTTTTACAGGGATAGCATTCAACAAAAAAAGATTCTTGGGTTAAAATATCTGATGGGACAAAAGGTGACTTGCGTATCAGTAGGAGATAAAAAATGGATGAAGGGTGTAATAAAAGGAATCCCCACTAATGTATCAGCAGACTCAATTAAGAACAGCTTAACAGGAACCTCAGTGATTGAAGTTAAACGATTGAACACTTACAATAATGAAAGAGTGGATAGTCTCTTGGTAATGTTACACTTCGATGGAGATAAATTGCCGGATAAGTTATTTTTAGGATTCATGAGTTATCAGGTTAGACCATGTGGAGTATGTGGACACTCATAGTGGTATTAATAATACTGCAATGGAACGCGAGAAGTCTAATAGCAAATGGCCAGGAATTTAAAAAGTGTCTTGATGAACATAAAGAAAAACCACATATCATATGTATGCAGCAATCATGGTTGAAACCTCATTTAAAATTTACAGTCCCTGAATAGTCAATAGTCTGGAAAGATAGGAAAACGAGTAATGGAGGAGGAGTAGTGACTTTAATTAAAATTAAAGGAGTAGAATTTAGGGAGATTAATGGAAATGAAGAAGTGGAATCTATAGCGATAGATGTGTATTCAGCAAATCAGAGTATAAGAATAATCAGTTTTTATAATCCATGTGTTACAATTAAAGATTTAATACAAAAAGTTGGCGGTGAGGGACATTCCAAATTGGTGTGGTGTGGGGACTTTAACTCGCATAGTATCATAACGGTAATATTATGGAAAGCATATTAGATGATAACGAGTTAGTATGTTTAAATAATGGAAGCCCAACAAGGATAGATGTGGTTCATGGTCATCAGTCAGCAGTAGATTTAACCCTTGTATCACAAGGTTTGACTAGGAAGTGTAAATGGGAAGTGCTAGATCAAACGATAGGTAGTGATCACTACCCTATTAGATGTGTTATTGGAATTGAATTGGTACAGTGTAAAAAGTATATAGCTCCAAGATGGAAATTTAAAACAGCAGACTGGGAAAAATTTAAGGAAATAAGTGAATCCAAAATAATAGGGATTAATCATGATATAGTAGACAATGAGGAGCTAAGTGATATAATAAAGGAAACTATTTGTATTACAGCTGAGGAGGTAATTGGAAAAAGCTCTGGGGAAAAAAAAGGGAAAAGTGTACCATGGTGGACAGAAGAATGTAGCGAGGTGATCTTAAATAGAAATAAAGCATTTAAAAAGGTGAAGAAAACGTATTTATTTCAGGATGTAATATTATACAAAAGAGCTCAAGCTGTGGTTAGGAAAGTAGTTAGAGCTGCTAAAAGAAAGTACTGGAGACAATTCTGTAATGAAATTGGTACACTAGTAGATATAAGTGAGTTATGGAACACGATTAGGAAAATGGGAGGGATTAATAGGTATAGAAATATTCCTGTAATAGTGGATGAAGGGAAATGTCTAACACTTGAAAGTGAAAAGGCAGAGGTACTTGCTAAAGCATTTATGAAGATACATAGCAACAATAACTGTAGCTGTAATTCTGTAGCATCTAATTACAGACCGATTGCTTTAACTTCAAACTTGTGCAAAATAATGGAAAGAATGGTAATAGCTAGACTAAATTATATAATAGAAAAAAAAGGTATAATATACCCATACCAAAGTGGTTTTAGGAAAGGGCGCAACACAATGGATTCTATCGTATGCCTAGAATCAGAAATAAGAAAAGCTTTTATAAATAAGGAAGTGTTAATAAGGGTGTTTTTCGATGTAGAAAAAGAATACAATATGTTGTGGAAGGAGGGACTATTAATTAAATTAGATAAAATTGGTATTAAAGGAAGATTATACAATTGGATAATGGATTTCTTAATGAATCGTACAAGGTCAAGGTTGGGTCAAGTTACTCAAATATGTACAGAATAGATAATGGCACACCGCAAAGGAAGTGTCTGTAGTCCGATGCTATTTAATATAATGATTAACGACATCTTTCATAAGGTAGAGCAAGGTGTAGGAAAATCGCTATATGCAGACGATGGCGCTTTGTGGAAAAGAGGAAGAAATGTTAAATTTGTGAAAAGGAGCATGCAGAAAGCAGTAGAAGTGGAAAAGTGGGCAAATAATTGGGGTTTCAAAATGTCAGTAAAGAAAACACAAGTCATTTGTTTTTCAAAAAGGAGGATAAGCCCAAAAATAAGATTAAATATCTATGATCAAACTTTAGAACAGTTTTCAGTAATTAGATTCCTGGGATTGTGGATGGATTCAAAAGTTACATTTGGAAGTCACATAAAGAAAATAATAGATAAATGTAAAAAAGGAGTAAACATTTTAAGATGTCTGGCAGGAGTAGATTGGGGCGCGAGTCGTCAGTCACTAAAAAGACTATACTGTACAGTGATCAGACCTGTAATAGATTATGGTTCCATAGTATATAGTTCAGCACCAGTATCCGCCTTAAATAAAATAAATAAATAAATAAATAAATGTTGTCCGGTCTCAAGCCTTAAGGATAAGCTGCAGAGCATTCAGAACATCCTCTATTCCAGCAATACAGGTAGAAATGGCAGAAATGCCCCTGGAAATTAGGAGACTAAAACTAAAAATGAATTACTGGAGTACAATTAAGGGACACATTGAAAACCACCCAGTAAAAAGGGTCCTAGAGAAAAGCTGGGAACACGAGAAAAAACAAACAAATAGCTTTGGATGGAATGTTGAAAATGAAGCCCAGGAAATAGGAATAACTAAAATAAACATTAGTCCTACTGTGGTGATACCTTCAATTCCTCCTTGGTTTTTCCCCAAACCAGATGTAGACCTGTCATTACAAAATAAACTGAGATCAAAGGAAGTCTGGGTATCAAAGGATATAGTAGTAAATCAATGTCTATTTCAGAAATATTACAATAGTATTCAAATATTTACTGATGAATCCAGAATCAGGGCGTGCAGCAGCAGCAGCAGTTTTCATCCCCCATATCAAGTACAGTATTGGAAAAAGAATTACAGATCATGCTTCAGTATACACAGCAGAGGTTATCGGAATCCTAACGGCGCTACAGTGGGTGGAAGAAGTTCATCCAATGCGTGTGGTAATTTGCTCTGATTCATACTCAGCACTGATGAGTTTAATCAGTGGAAAATCTGCATCTAGGCAAGACATCATTTGCCAAATCTTACAACATCTCTACAGAACATGTAGAACAGGAGTGAGCATTTCCTTCTTATGGGTTCCAGCACATGTGGGGGTAGAAAGCAATGAGGAAGTGGACCATTTAGCCAAGAAGTCTCTAAAGCACTCTGAGATAGACATCAGTATCCCTCTGAGTAAAATGGAAATTAAGGGAATAATTAAGTCATCTTTAAACAGAATATGGCAAAAGAAATGGGACAACGAGACAAAAGGGAGACATTTATATAATATTCAAAACAAAGTGGCCACTGAGAGAAATAGCTATGGAAGTAGAAAGGAGGACTCCATTATAACCATACTACGAATAGGGCACACATCCCTTAATCATTCATTATACACCATAGGCAAAAGAGAATCCGGTAACTGTGCACAGTGTGGAACACCAGAAACAGTTGAACATGTTCTGAATCAGTGTACAAAGTATAACAGGGAAAGAGTGGAGTTTTCAGAATCACTAAGCAATGCAGGAACCAAGGACATGACAGTAACAAATGTATTAAAAAATGCACAGAAAGACCCTAGGGTCTGTAATATATTAATGTCTAAACCGGTTTGTTCCATACAATATAGACTTATATTAAGGTAATAATTTTTTTTAATTTCTTTTTCTTTATTTTTGTTATTATACTAAATTTTTTTTTATTGTATTTTATTTTTTTTGGAGATTCGTTTTTCACTAACTCCCAATCAACGCTGCACACTCCTGTCCAGTTGGTGGTGGTAAATGCACCAGCCAGCTGGTTTGCCAACCAGCAGCTAAAGCTAATGCTTCCGGTCTGGCAGTATGTGGGAAAGGAGACCAGAAGCCATTTTCTTTTAATGGATGTCAATGGAGGATTTACTACACTGAGTAAACAGCTTTTTAGAGGAAATTCATTTAATGAATCAACAGCCTATCTTCTAATCTTCATCATGTTTTACACTAAAAGATACTTTTGGATTGACCTATTTTTAGAGTTTACCACGAAAAAAAATCCTGTTTTATACAAGAAGTCACTGCACTTCTCATTCATTCCTATACGTAAATGGTGGTTGAGTGTTGCACAACTCTGACTGAAATTCAGTGATGTCAAAGCTGTAATGTGATTGGTTATTAAGGAACATGTGATCCAAGTTAGCTGTTATGCTTTCTCCCATAGTAAGTAATACAGACCCTCTCATCTTCCTATAGTAAGATGACTTACTACCTATAGTATGAAAGATTGTGCTATGTCCAGGTTGGGAAATATGTGACCCTGGACCACAAAACCAGTCTTAAGTTGTTGGGGTATATTTGTTGCAGTATCCAAAATAAATTGTATGGGTCAAAATTATTATTATTATTTTTTTTCTTTTATGCCAAAAATCATTAGGAAATTAAGTAAAGATGTTCATCTTCATGTTCCATGAAGATATTTTGTAAAATCCCTACTGTAAATATATCAAAACTTAATTTTCGATTAGTAATATGCATTTTTAAGAACTTCATTTTGACAACTTTAAAGGCGATTTTATCAATATTTAGATTTTTTGCACCCTCAGATTCCATATATTCAAATAGTTGTATCTCGGCCAAATATTGTTCTATCCTAGCAAGCCATACATGGAAAGCGTATTGACTATAAAAAAAAAATATATATATTAAAAATAGATATAAAAATTGACTGGTTTTGTGGTCCAGTGTCACATATGTCATTTTAAGCCCAGTCTTAAAATGACATATGTGAGAGTTTTTCTTTCTTTCTTTTTTTTTTTTTATTTCTATTTAAAAGTGTACATTACTGATGTTTTTTGCAGAGACGGTCCTGTTTGAATATGGATTTAACGTTCTTTTCGATGTGGGACAACAGTCTGGACTATTTTGATGTCTGGTGTTTGAGAGCTACGGTGTGTTTTCATTACAAGAGGTTGGATTATTCATTTGCTTTCAACCAACGTCAGCTATGGACAATGTTTGGACATTGATGTACTATAGATAAGGCTTTTGCAAATTAACTTTCACATGACGAAATCCTACAATCTTGCATTGCTTTGTTTGCTTTTTTATTTTATTTTTGTACTTTTGTATATTAAGATTTTTGGCTATATGTTGCTGTATTAACCTGAATTGAATGTTTTCTATTTTGTATTTGTAACGTGGAGTTGTCGTTGTTTGGGTTTTGGTTCATGTTCTTGTTTTCATGTCTTTTATTTTGTAGTTTTATTCATGCTGTTTGTGTCTTGCTTCCCTTGTCCTAATCTATTCCTGCTATTGGTTTCCTTGTTCAATGTGTCATGTTCTCATTGGTTGTTCAAGTCTGTTTGCTCATTGGTTTGTACTTGTCATGTGACTCTCACTGTTTGGTATATTTAACCCTCATGTTGCCAATAGGTGTGTTCGACTTAACGCAGCACTGCGCAGCTCGATCAAATTCTGATTTGAAGAAGTGCATGCCGGTTAGAAAGTTTGTCCGACATGAGGCGGCACCGATTTTGGAAATATGATTCTGTATATTTTATGTGAAATTTTCAAATATTCAAATCTATTTAACTTCCTGGTCATGTGACCTGATGATGTCACACCAGTTGTAGTATCTTGACACACATCATACATGACTTGAATTTTGGAAATATGATTTTGTGTATTTTTAATGAATTTTTGAAATATTCAAATCTATTTAACTCCCTAGTCATGTCACCCAAAAATGTCACACCTGCTGTATTATCTTCACACAATCCTGACACACATTATGCCTTTACAATAATAATAAATAACAATAAATTGGATAAAGAACTGTATAAATAAGCAGTCATCTATATCAAATCTGATCCCTAATGTTATTATTTTTTTTTATTTTTCTCAGGTGGTTTAAGTTTTTTATTATTGTGTAATTAAAGCATGATGAAAATCCATATCATATTTGTCCCTTTTTGCATATGCAAATGTTATTAGCTTGGAACCTAATTTTTAAACACAATTTTACACCTCATATCTAATCTGGAATAAAAAGAATGTACTGTGCAAACACAAATCTTTTTTCTTTTTTACCTTTTTTTTATGGCATTTTTGCATCTCAATCTTTCAAAATGGAGTTCTTAGATAAGCATGAAATTCCTGTTAGTCCAAAAGAGTTTGCGATTGTTGCTGATGCAGTGCCACATGCAGTTCTCATGCTTTTAAGAGGTCTTTTTTTCCCTCCAATCTCTGTCACTTATTGGATCAATGTAAAATATTTATAAAGGTAAACAGTGACTTTCATCATCTAAATCAAAAAACAATGAGAAAATTAGAGTTTTGTTTCAGGAGGAGTCTCAACTAGATCTTCAACTAGAATCGTTTTGAAGAAAGTTTGGTCATTACCTCGCAAATATCTGATAACTAACAACATGAGAAAAGTTACATTGATAAGTTACATAAGTTACATAAGTTGAAACAAGCCAGGGGCATTGCTAGACCTAAAGCTCCACTGGGGCACAAATCACTTTTTTTTTTTTTTTTTTTTTTTTTTTTTTTTTGAAAGCCAGTTGCGTGTACAATACATTTAACTATACAAACTGTAACCCATATTCCTACACTACAACAAGCACTAGGGAACGTAAATGTATACAATAATGCTTTATGAAGATATTTATTTAAGTGCCTTTATAATACTTCACATGAACATTCTTAACATTTAAGGTAATGTATTGCCTTGTATTGCTGCACTGCTGATGCTCGAGGGAAATCGTGTTCGGGCCAGAGGGAAATTGGTAGGGCACGGGGCAGCACGTGCTGGTAGGCATGTTTTGATGCTGGGATGATGGTAAGGTATGTTTTGGTGCTGGTTTAAGCTGGTCCTTAGCTGGTTTATGCTGGTCATCATCAACCAGCAAAGAACCAGCATAAACCAGCTAAGGACCACTTTAAACCAGCAAAGGACCTGCTTAAACCAGTACCAAAACATACCTAACCAGCATCCCAGCATCAAAACATGCCTACCAGCATATGCTGTTTTTTTTCACCAGGGTACCCTCGTTGGAGCACTGGTTTCGTCATTTTTTTAATAGCCCACCTCAAGTGCATGCTGATACTTCTGCCTGAAAGGATGCACGACGTGCGTGTTGCAGTTAAATTCAGACACGTGCGGGCATGGATTTCATCCTTAACATCCTTAACACCGCGCCTCCCCACTCCCAAGTGCTCATATAATGCTCATATACCTTCCATTCAGTTTTTTAAATTTTCTTTAATTTAATTTATTTTTCTTCTTATTTTTTAGATTTGGTTCATTGAAATATATTTCTTTAAGGTGAAAATTAATAGGTAATTCAGGGGTCTCCAACCCTACTGTCCTGCAGACATCAGATCCAACCCTGTTCCAACACACCTGAACACCTTGATTAGCTGGTTAAGGTATGTTTGGGGTCGGAGCTGAAATCTTCAGGGTGGTAGCTCTTCAGTAGCAGAGTTGGAGACCTCTATTCCAGCCAAACACAGCTAGGTCTTCATATGAAAGTTGTAAGATAATAGTCATATTACGTATTTCTTTTGAAATGGGTGGTCCCTACTTCTACTCAGAACATGCACTATTGAGAAACCTTTACTATTCCATGCACCATAATGACAAAGCAAAAACAGAACTGTCACAACTTCATAAATTTATTAAAAATAAAACAACTGAAATAAGTACATTGCACAAGTATTCATATCCTTAACTCAGTACTTAGTTGAAGCACCTTTACAGCTTCAAGTCTTTTTGGGTATGATGCAACAAGATTCGCGCATCAACATTTGGCAGTTATCTGCCATTCTTCACCTCACCTCTTCACCTCTCAAGCTCTGTCAGCTTGGATGGTGTCTGGTGGACATTTTCAAGTTTCTCCAAAAATGTTTGATTGGGTTCAAGCCCAGGCTTTTGCTGGGCCACTCAAGAACATTCATAAAGTTGTCTATAAGCCACTCTTGCTGTGTGCTTAGGTTCACTGTTCTTTTAAAAGGTGAACCTTCTGCTTAGTCTGAGGTTCTAAATGCTCTGGACTGGTTTTTCATTAAGGCCATCTTGATATTTTGGTGCATTGAGTTTTTTTTTTTCCCTACTTTGATGAGTCCCTCAGTCCCTGCCACCAAAAACAGCCCCACAGCATGAGGCTGCTACCACCATACTTTACTATTGGAATGGTACTCTGCAGGAGATGAGAAGTGCCTCAGCTGCTAGACCATTTATTAAGACGTATCTGCCTTTCCAAATCATATCCATTAATTGAATTTGCCCCAGGTTAACAATGCTTAAATTGTAGTAAGATTTACAGTATGAATGCTCCTGATCTAAATTTCAACTGTCCCAGATAAGAGAATGAATTCTTGTTGAACACAATGTAATCATTTAAGTTTTGTATTTGTAATAAATTTGCAAAGATGTTAAAAACCGGTTTTGCTTTGCCATTATAGTGTATGGAGTGTAGATTGATATTGAAAAAAAAAATAATAATTTAAAGCAGTTTAACATAAGGCAGCAACATACAATGTGAAAAAATGAGGGGTATGAATACTTTTGCAAGGCACTGTAAGTACATATACATTAAGTTTATGTATTTGTTTAACAACTTTCCATTTGTTTGCTGTTTTAAGATAATATATATGTAGATAGATAGATAGATGACTGCAATTAATTGTAACATTTTAAATATGTCATATACATCTTGTAAAATATTTAAATATAATTCTTCATTTTTAAATTTCATTCTTAATCTCTTGGCCTTGAATTCATAAATTTATAAGGCTGCATGCTGATTTTTATCAAAAGTAATTACCACTTGCTACTTACTTTATTACTCGGGTAATAATCCACATACTGGATACTGTATACATGTTTAATTGTTAACTATTACAACCATTTAACCATTTAAACAGTGTTGACAACTAATATGACACACCCATGACATACCTAAAATGATTGTCTGCTTCATTACCCTGTTGAAATCATGGAGTACTAATGGACTGAATCAGGTGTGTTAGTATGTTAGTATATTAATATAAACAATATTGAGTAACACTGTATACTGTAGACTATATTAGGCAGCTGGGATTATGGTGTTTAGGTTGGATATATAAATCTATTTTAGTATTTCATATTAATTGTTTACAGTACAGTAGAGTGGAACATTAGATATGGTTTGGAGAATAGATCAATGGATGTTTGTAAGCATTTCACAACAGCAAACTGAGTGTAAATTTGCTTTACTACAGTATATGATGACAACATGTTTCATGCTGAGTCAGCATGGTTTCCCCAAAAGCAGCTGCACAAGCGCTCTAGATGACTGATATAGTGATTTCATTTATTTTCAGTGACACATATTTCAACTCCCATCTCCTTTCTGTCCTGTCATTTTAAAACAAAAGGCTTCTCTGTAAGGCTAACGAAATGGAAGAAAATACTTGGTTCTCTGATTCATGTTGGCTGCAGACACTATAGTGTATATTAATAGTACACTACACTATATATACACTATAGTGTATATTAATGCTCCCAGAATCTCCATGAATACCATTCATTTTAGTCTCATATTGTGTGTTTAGGAAGTGAGAAAGTGTTAATTTAGTCACTTAACCACTTCTAAGCCAAGGGCAGATTACAACTATCAGACTTTTCATTTTGATCACGCTTGAACTAGTCACAGATGCAACAACATATTTTGTTTTAAAATTGCCGACCTGTGATCAAGTGTGTGTATTGTACTGACTAGTAAGAGACAGAGAAAGGGTACACAACTGCTAATAAGGTTTAAACTTCCCCGTGACAAGCCACAATACAAGCCACAAGCCTTTTCTTAGTATTGTTTGTTTTAATGTTTTCAAGAGTATACACTCACTTTATCAATAGCACACTAAAGTCAATAGTACACTAAATCAATAGCAACACACTTCTAGTCATTTGCCAGGTGGTTGGAAAGTGTGACGTTTTGGCTAGTTACAGTTAAAAGTGATTTCAGAGATAATAAGGAGCATAATTTTCTTATTTGACCTTAATATATGTAATATAACACACAAGTCCTATAGACCATAATGTTTTTTTTTTTTTTTTTTTTTGTGCTTTTCAAAGCTTGACAGCCACAGTTACTATCTTGGATATCTATATTAATGTATTTTGTTTCCTTCTGTCAAAACATACACAAGAGTGTATTCTAAGTATTCTTTTTCCAAAATGTGCATGCCTATAACTCAGGAAGTATTAAAGATATCACAATATGATTTCAAATTCTAGTTCTTAATAAACTTTTCTTTTGGAATCTTCATTTTCAAGGCCCTGCCTCATTCAGTCCCAGAGATATGGGCATCTCAATGAGGCTCCATTTTCAGATTGTTGAATATTACCCATTTTCCTTCTAATCAACTTCATAGAACATACCTGTTTACCACAACTTTGGAAAAAGAATATTAATAGCACTCAGACTGGTATGTGCAGTTGTCTTGACAGAAGGAAACAAGATAGATCTCCAGTTTCAAGAATATTTGTTCGTCAGATGTTCCTCTTTAAAAGAAAGAGTCTCATGTTTTTTGCAAATTGACCCACATTTGGTTTATGACCAATGAATGTGTACAATTTACTCCCGCAGTTTTATTAAAATTTCAACATCTCTGAAACTGAACCATACACGGCCTTAAAAGAGATGCCGCTTAAGATGCCCATGAAAATGAACATGAAAATTACCATTTTGACCTCAAAATGGTGATTTACAAAATTACTCAGTAAATGACATTTAATATTTTGGCTTTTGTCACTATACATGTTTATCTTTCTTCAGAAAAATATTAGCAAAATCAAAAATTTGAGCCAGGGGCCTCTGGTACTGTTGACACTGAATGACCCTCATACACTCAAGTTTCATGACTAAATGACTAATGGCTAATGACAGGGCATTCCCAGCAGGAAGTGAGCCAGTGTAGTGAGAGTAGTACTGGAAGTGTTTACAACAGCCAATGCTCACTGACTCACAGGCAGTCCTTTGAATGTTTCATGCAGATCAGCTCAGTCTGTGATGCAAGAGCTTCTGAACTGCTGAGTGTGGGGGGTTTTTAAATGTCCCTCAGCCTACACAAAGGGTTCACACAAACCCTGAGAAAGACTGTTGTTGATTAGGGCAGATGGTTTCCGTTCTGAAGGCCTTTTGCACTGCATGTAATGGCACACTTCATGTGCACTTTTGAAATTGTGGACAATGACTGCTGCATGTGTGTGTTTATTAAGTCCACAAGACTGTATGAAAAGTGTTGATATTGTGGAAGACTGTGAGGGTGTATAGGGT
Organism: Labeo rohita; assembly: GCF_022985175.1. Taxonomy (NCBI): domain Eukaryota; kingdom Metazoa; phylum Chordata; class Actinopteri; order Cypriniformes; family Cyprinidae; genus Labeo; species Labeo rohita. The sequence goes on along the minus strand of NC_066884.1, from coordinate 21,081,242 downwards.
TCCCTTTCAGACAGGACCGTTGTACTTTCCCTTGTATAATACAACTGATTTAGTTCAGCATCTACAAGATGTAAATCGTATGTGTCCAATAAATGTGTTTATTTGTGCTGTCTGGCCAAGAAAAACTGTTTTTTTTTTTTTTTTTTATAATGGCCAAGAAGAAGGAACTGTTCTCTGCAACCAGCAATGATATTATCAAAATGTCACATTTCTGCTAGCAGATAATGCCTAAACAAATATTCATTGTAAAGTGATTTGTGTATTCCAATTTCATTAGCTTGTTTTGTTTATATGCACCTCAAGTCATTATAGTCAGGACAGTTTCAGTGCAGATAAAGACTTAAGGAAAAGGGCCATGGAAAAACAAAATCCCAACCATAATGGAAATAGAATGTAAATTCCTGCTGTATTCAGAATTTATGTTGATTCAAATGATTTGTTCAGGCCTACAAAATAACTCTCCAGATCCAAAAATGTTCATGTTTGCCTTGAAAATCTGACATCATTGACTATAAAAACAGCAGTTCTTGTTTAAGATCATTTCACTGTTATTCAGCCACACATACCAAACATGAATTTATCAAGAGACATTCAAAGTGCTGCAGTTTCACAGTTACAGTGCCTTGCAAAAGTATTCACACCCCTTTATTTTTAACATTTATGTTGTTGCCTTATGTTAAACTGCTTTAAATAACGTTTAAATAACTCCACATCAGTCTACACTCCATACACCATAATGGCAAAGCAAAAATATAAAGAAGGTGTGGGGTGTCTATAAAGTCTGTAAGATCAGACATTTTACATGCTAGTCTACATTTTAATATTAAAAACAATATTAATAGTATAGTTATTAAATGTTAAATGTTTTGTTTAATTTTATAAATGAGCCCATTTATAAATGTCTGGAAGAGATCCGCATTCAAGAGCACGCAATAGGCTGAAAATGCCACAAAGCACTAGCAAACGTAATTAATGTGTCGGGATTACAGATTACATATTGAAAGACTTTTTGTGACAGAGTATTTGTTTTATTTTGTTAAATAATAATTTCAAGCTTTCCATAGATATATCATGTCTGTGAGGTATCTATTTGCTGAGTTTCGTTTCATTTTTGTGAAGCTGTCCTGTTGAGGCAACAGAAAGCGCATCATGTTTGTTTTCTTTATTTAATAAAAGCACCGTTTGCAGCGTTTTGTTGATATTGTGAGTGCACACAAATAAAAGTAGACCCTTAACAGTTGCGAATGATGTACTATGAGCAAAAATGATGGAATATTTTAAATTGTTTCCACTGAAAAAAAATGCAAGTCATTGCGCTGGCGCCTCAATGTCCTGTAATGCGCCTTTAGCTTCCACTCTCCGCACAAATTTGGGTATGCGTCTAATAGCGCACAATTCTCTAAGTTTAACATTGAAACTAACATTGTTTTATACTTGAACTCTTTTGGGCCTATATCTTTAGATATAGACGGGCTCGGGCCGATAATTCTGATAAGATGTCGGACAAGGGCCGGGCTAGGCCCATGCAGTGCTCTAATGAACATGTATCCGAATACTTTAACTATTATTCAATGTTTGCAACACAGAAATGTAGCCTATACCGTGTATCCTGGCCGTGAAGCTTGTTCAAACAAAGCTTAACTTACATGACCATAGCTCTCTGTGGATCAGCGGTTGCGCGAAAGCAGGTTTAAATATTCCTATGTGATTGCGATTTCAAAGGTTTTATAGGCATGGCGAAATCATCATCATATAGCAATAAGATTGCGTGTGTTTGAATCGAGATCACGGCTTTTTAATGAATAATCCATATGAGTCTGTAGCCTATGTATTTTTGTATGTCATAATTTGCACCAGACCTTAAAATTTACCCAGGCCCAGGTCCGGGCGGCCTCACCGGTTCCGCGATCCATGTGATTGGGAAAGGCTGAAACGTCTTAATTAAACGTCTAACAGCGGAAATGCACATCAGAGCTGGCCTTCTGGCCAAACTGAGCAATTGATGGAGAAGGACTTTGGTTAGACTAGTGACCAAGAACCTGATGGTCACTCTAGTTGAGCTCCATGATCATACACACAGAAAAAAAATGGTGCTTCAGCGGTTCTTCAGCGGTTCTTTGGTGTGATTGTGGTGCTATATAGCACCGTTAGTGTATAAAGAACCGGTCAAGCCCCTCTCTGGTTCTTCAGCGGTTCTTCAGTGGTTCTTTGGGGTCGTTAAGGTGAACCATTTGACATTTGACATAGAACCATTTGACAAAGGTGCCATATAGCACCTTTTAAAAAGTGCCATATAGCACTAAAAGTGGTTCCCCTATGATTACGAGCCAAAGAACCACTTTTAGTGCTATATAGCACCATTTGTTTTTAGAGTGTATATGCAGATAAGAGAAACTTACTAAAGGACAAACATCACTGCAACATTCCACCGATCTGGGCTTTATGGTGGTGTGGCAAGGCTCAATCCTCTCCTCAGTGAAGATACAAGAAAACCCACATGGAATCTGCAAAAAAGCACCTGAAGGACCCTCAGACTCAGGAAACCAGGCACTGCTCATCACCTGCAGAGTACCATCCCAAAAGGAAAGTGTGGTGGTAGCAGCCTCATGCTGTGGGGCTGTTTTTCAGCGGCAGTGACTGAGGGACTTATCAGAGTAGAAGAAAAGCCTAAATGCACCAAAATATTGACACTGCCATAATGAAAACCCAGTCCAGAGCACTCGGAACCTCAGACTGGGTAAAAGGTTCACCTTCCAACAGAACAATGACCCTAAGCACACAGCTAGAGTGGCTTATAGACAACTCTGTGAATGTCCTTGAGTGGCCCAGCCAGAAGCTTGAACCCAATCAAACATATCTGGAGAAAATAGAAAAAAGTCTGCCAGAACCCATCCAAGCTGACAGAGTTTGAGAGGTGAGGCAAAGAATGGCAGATAATGGCCAAATGTTGATGTACGAATCAAGACCCCAAAGTAACTTGAGGCTGTAAAGGTGCTTTAGCTAAGTACTGAGTTAAGGGTATGAATACTTATGCAATGTACTTATTTCTATTCTTTGTTTTTTTGTTTTTTTTAAATAAATTCATGAAGTTGTGACAGTTGTTTTTGCTTTGTCATTATGGTGCATGGAGTGTAGATTGATGTGGAAAAAAAGTAATTTAAGTTAACATAAGACAGCAACATAAATGTCAAAAAATGAAAGGGTATGAATATTTTTGCAAGGCATTGTATGCGAATCATGTGAAAACTGTAATCACAATGTGCTGTTGCTCATTTGGTTTTATGTTACAGTACTCACTCATCAGTGTTGATACAGATACAGACACACCTAGTAATGCACTCTTATATTACATTGTCTGTATTGTGCCATTACAGTTTATTGTCTTGTTTGTTGTTGAAATATAAATCATCACAGGTATAATTTGTCACTAACTAGATCCATGTCAAAGTAATCAGTGAGGTGTTAGTTTTGAGGCAGAATGTAAACCTTTTAAAATTTTTGTTGAATGGAGGATGTTGAAATTCCTTTTAGTTGGTAAACAAAAAGCAGTTCTGGTACAGTAAATGGAAAATTACCTTTTTGTCCCCAGTGATATTTTTTTCCATATATCTCTTATGTGTGTGTGTGTGTGTGTGAGAGAGAGAGAGAGAGAGAGAGAGAGAGAGAGGTGCACATGTGTCTTTAAAAGCTTGGAAAGTACCACTCATTAAAGAAAAAAAAAAAACAAGACAAAAATTTATGGGTATGTTTGTATCGTGCTAGATAAAAAACCTCAACAAACAGGATCTTACAACCAAAGCAGAGACCTGCTGTCACAAACCATGTCCATTATTCTCTGTAATGCTGAAAAAAGCTCATTTGTATCAGACCTTTGGACAATAGGGCAGAGACAATATATAGGGAATATATATTTTATTTGGATATTATTTTCAATTGCTAAGAAGGCAGGGGTGTCCGATTCCTGGAGACCAAACACATTTCCCTGGAAGTTTCTGGTAGACTTTCCTGAAGACTTTGCTTAGCTTGTTCAGTGAGTTTAATTAGGAATGGGGCTAAACACTTCAGGAGAGTGGCACTCCAAGAGCAGGTTTGGACATCAAAAAATCCAGAAATGGTGTGGCACAGCACTAGTTATTCCCTATTTGCCTTTT